>NW_003852459.1:912857-917069 GCF_000181295.1 Otolemur garnettii
ATGAGTGAATTAATAAAATGTGGTATATGTCAACCATGAGTTCTACTCAACCTAGATAGAACTGAAGACTATTTTTGTAAGCAAAGTATTGCAAGAATGGATTAAAAAAAATAAAAACTAAACTAAACACTACATCACTATTATTACATTGGAACTAATCAATAACACTCAACAGAACCCCAGCAAGTGTGTGGGGGTAGGCAGAGGGTCAGGTAAATTCATTCCTAACAGGCAGAATCCACAATATCTTAGTGATGATCTCATTTGACTCAAACTGCACAAAATATGTCAATGTAACCAAAACCTTTTGCCTCCATAGTATTCTGAAATTAAAAAAAAAAAAATAAAAAAAGTTATGAGAAGAATAATACACAATGGAGTTTCACAAATAAATGATACACACACACAAATTCATTCTCCATTTTTGGTCATCTTGGATATGTAACTTTCTCATCATATTAAACATGTCATTTATGCTCACAGACTTGTTAATGATGCTCTCATTGTCGCTTCCTGACTATCCTTTCTAACTTCTTGATGTGTTTTATGTTTGAAAAAGTCTTTACTTCTCAGAATGCCAAGCCATTTTCTATCATTCAAGGGATTCTCGATGGGACAGAATAACAGAATATCTCTGAAGAGATTAAGATGTAAGCATTTCACTGATTTCTCAATTTCAAGGCTTGATGTTAAAGATATGAAGAAAGGGAAAAGGAATCATGCTGCTTGATAACTGAGATAAGTAAATTTAATCTGTTATAGAAAAAAATATCAGTGGATGAAAATGATATTATCCATTGCATTCAAAACTACTCTCTTTTTATGAAGGGAAAGATGTGAAAATGGGAAATGGAAAAGAGAAAACAAAGGGTGCTATGTACAAGATTAAGAAGAGAAGAAGTGTGTTTTAATTTTCCTCTCCATTCATTTTTTCTTTATAATGACTCCTCTCCCTAAAGCCCATCTCCATGGTATTGCAATATACAGATATATTGTTTCTGGCTAATACACATGACTATACTGTACCTATCTGGAATGCAGCTGTTTATAATTGCCCTCTCACCAGGCAGCAGCCAGAGCTTTTGTTTAGGGCAAATATCTCCCACAATTGATGCACAGATGGAGAGAGCAGTTAATTGGCAACAATAATAATCATCCTCCCCAGCAGGCTCAGGCTAGAACCAAAGCCACTGGGAGAAAATGTGACACTATTTAAGCTCCTGCATCAAGATTACAAATACCAAACTTCATAAGATCAAAATAGCCCCCTCTGCCTTCCCATCAAATATGGTAGCTTTCCTTTTCCAGTTAAAGAAGCCTAATCCCTCACTTAGTTCCCATAAGAAGTATCTTGGGTACTTAAGCAGCTATTTAAATGAAAGGAAAGGCACATAACTTGGTTAAGCCAAAGGTAACAATGAAAAAGTCTCATGGCTGATACCTTTGCACGGACTCCCAGAACTCACTGTTTTTACAGTAGATTAAAACTTTCAAAGCTTGTGGATTTTTCTCACTTTGTGGAGCAATCTATGCTTTCAAACTGACACTAATTATCTATCAATAAATTATATATAGCACTAAGGAAAAAACATTAACTATAATAAAATAAATTTATA
The DNA here is from genome assembly GCF_000181295.1 of Otolemur garnettii. Lineage (NCBI taxonomy): Eukaryota > Metazoa > Chordata > Mammalia > Primates > Galagidae > Otolemur > Otolemur garnettii. Next base: position 914,474 of record NW_003852459.1, read on the forward strand.
TTATTTTCTGTATGTCTCAGTATCAATAACTTAAATATATCATACATATTTTAAAATTAAAAATATATGATTGATTTAAAAGACATAATATCTGCAGAATCTATTACATGTAATTGCTGTCCAGTGGGGCTGGCTGTTTAAGAAGCAGCAGGCTCTGATTGTTGAAGAAGTGGTCCAGCCTTCATCTTCTTAAATAACTACTTCAGTGACATCCAACTTTTGAAGCAGTTTTAATCTCTAGGACATTATGGCATTTGACTCCTAGGAACTGTACTTTCTCAATCTATACTACTCTACGTATTAAAATAATAAAGGAATTTTGAATAAATAAAATTAAAAATAATTGCAACAGGATTTTTTTTTCTTCTGGGTAGATGCCCCAAAGTCCTTTTACCACAGGGACACTTGCACTACACTGTTTACTACAGCTCAATTTACAATCGCCAAAATGTGGAAACAACCTACATGCCTACCAAGCCAGGAATGGATTAACACACTGTGGTAGATGTATGCTATGGAATACTATTCAGCCACAAAAAGATGTAGACTTTACCTCCTTTGTATTAACATTCTTAGTAAAGCATCACAAGAATGGAGAAGCAAGAATCCTATGTACTCAATTCTGATATGAGGACACTTAAGGTCCTAGTACACAGTGGGAGGTGGTAGAGGGAGACAGCTGAGAAAGGGAATGAGGGAGGGGATGGGGGGGTCAAGGGGTGTGGTACACCTTTTGTGGGTGAGACACAAATATAAGCGAGTCCTTATCTAACAAAAACAATCAATGTAACTGGTTCTGTGTACCCTCAATGAATCCCCCACAGTAAAAAAATAAAAAAATAATTGCAACATGTTTTATACATTACTTTGTGATTTTAAGTGAGGCAATGTGTGTAAAAGCTTTTACCTTTTTCTTTCCTTTAATCCTAGCAATATATTAATCTCATTAATACATTATGCTTAACTCTAAGCTTTGTTATTATAGTGTTCTATAAACCAGGGTTTAGTATAAAGCCAGATATGACATAAACATACTGAAATACTATATAAATCTCTCAGTAATTTACTCAGGGAACATTCCTATGGTATTAGCCCTTGGGACGACCTTATACGGAGGTTACTTTGAAAGTCACAGGAATAACAAATTGCACTGCTGATATTTCAAATAAAATAAGAAAGAAAATTACTTACAGTTGAAATACAGGTTTTAGAAAAATGACATTAACTTTGAGTATCCCAAAGTATATGAAAACATTAAGTCTTTATTTGGGTCCATACCTTTATTCTAGTCTCATAAAAATATACTAGCAAAGCTTCTTTGAAATGACAAAGAAACAATAGATCTACCTGAATACTTGATAACATTTGCAGTTTAGAAACAGTAACCTGAGGCTACAGGGGAAAGACGAAGGTGAGTTTTCACTGGCTCCCTTTTTTTTTAATCACCACGTGCACATTTCATTTGGAGGGTGTCAATGCTTTCCCCATTGATTTAAGTAGAAATAAATTATTTTTGAGGAACTGTAATCCACTAATATTAAAAAAAACTGTCATCTACTAATCCCAAGTGGATCAGAACCTGAGTATTATAACAAAGAAAATAGTCTGGTTTATATAAAAATTCCCAATATTTTATTTTCTCATTAGAATTTATGAAACAACCTTTATTAGTCATAAATTTTTATTCTATAATTCTTTACTTTGAATCAAAATAAACAACTTTAGCATTAAAATCTTAAATAATAAATAATACAAGTTGATTTTTAACTTTGGGAATTTGAGTATTGTATATTATATTTCTATGTGAACTTGAAGGAAATATGTAATGTATTTACATAGTATAATAATTTAAGTATACTTCACAAGAGTGTCACAGAATAATGATTAAAAAGAAAGACACAAGGCTCACTTTAGTTGCTAAATAAGTGAGCACATTAGAAAAACAAAGATAAATGACAGTTATGTGTTTGACAAAAATGGAAAAATATAATGCTTATAATTATTAATTTTTAATAATTAATTATTAACAGATTTCAAAATTTATGGCAAAATTGCTTACTTGACTGAATTGCCAATACTTAAAAATATAGTTACTGTTACATGGCACAACTGAGAAAGTGCACTAATACTGCCAGTATTTGTCAACAAATGTTTAATATGTTTCATATACGTGCATGTACATTGACATAAAATATGTTTAATGAATATATGAGTCAGTAGTCAGTTACAAGTACATTTCAAATACTGGGATTTTTGTCTTTTTTGGGGGGGCAGAGGATTTTTTGTTTGGTTAGCTTTTTCTGAAATTAGCCATGATCAAAAAAATCACCATTTTCAATTTTTTTTAAATAAATGACTGAAATAAACGAAATAACTATTGATATCATTAATACTGTTCCCTCAACACAAAAGCTAGTTATTGCTTTGAAGTTACACAAAATGAGTTAAGAATAAAGCCATAGTGTGCATAGAATAGTAGAAACACTCAGTATTTTCAATAAATGTAGGATTGTGTTTTTCACCATTAGTAATGGTGTATTTCAGAGACATTATGAAACAATCCTATCTTTCCGTGAAAAAGAATGATAATAAATAA
>NW_003852459.1:917089-926744 GCF_000181295.1 Otolemur garnettii
TTTTTTTTTTTTTTTTGCAGTTTTTGGCTGGGGCTGGGTCTGAACCTGCCACCTCTGCCATATGAGGCCAGCGCCCTACTCTTTTGAGCCACAGGCACTTCCCCCTTATGCATTGCTTTTCACATTGGAATACTAACGGCACTATCATTTTTGATCTGTTTTTGTTTTATCTGATAATCATCAAAATGGTTTCTTGTTCAGCATGTGATAAATAAATGAAGTAGGTTACTGGATGAGGTCATTTCATTTATAGTTTTCTGATTGAATTGTGATGTTGATTCCTTCAACTTGACGGTGCAGTGTGTTTGCACAAAGTTAATGTTTCATTCACCTACTGAGATCAACCTTTCCCTTGACAGACCAAAACATTAAAGGCAATGGAACATCTTTTAAGACCTAATGCTAAGCTAAAAATCAAATAATGGGGGGTCGCTATTAAATTGCTAGGTATTAGTTACCCACATCTGACTGTGAAATAATGTATATCTTTCACTTCTATAATGTTTATATGATTTTTGTTAATTTCATCTGCCTCTATCTGCTGTGTGTCCCAACATCTCTTTAGTTATCTGTATAATTTTCTGCTCCCCATCAGATCAGCTTAGATTCTGAGATGTCTGGGCTTTCCCCATAGTTTCACCCCTCTCTGTTCTGAAAATATAGACAGAAATATTGATGCGACATTTTGACAGCAAGCCATAGATCTGACCTTTTCTCGTGGTTTTAGCACTCTATAGTAAGTTTCCGGTACATAATCTCTCACCACTTCTGATTATTAGTGTATCTCTGGTTCTTAGAACTACCTCCACCCAAAACTTTAAAAAAAAAATGTAATGTACCCTACTCTACCCTCTTCCAGAAGAACTCATATATCAATACCTCCCTAGACTAGATTGGAATTTGCTTCACACTCCTTCATTAGTAATTTGCTATCTCTCTTACTGATAATTTCTTAAATGAAGACCTCTTGGGTGCTCTGGAATCTCTTAGCAGTTCCCATAGACGCACTGATGTCATTTATGACAAACTTGACAGGCATTCACTCTTAGACCTAGGAGATTGGAATTTTCACCATACAGAAGAGAATTTACTGCAGAGCCATTTGAGAATAATTCATGAGCATTCCAATAAGTTGGAGATAATAACAAACATCCAGATTGTTAGATGCAGCAACTCTGGTTGTTTCTGTCCAATTATTTCTACCTCCTGAAGTTATTTAAAACAATTAGGCTCTTCAAAATTTAATTTTTTTTTGAAAAATATATCCCAATATTTTTCACTTACAATTTGAAAATATCTACCCCTTTTAATGTACACATATTTTCTACCGGCTTTCTCAATAATTCAGTCAATAAAATTGGGTGTAGGACACAACTACAAGAGGGACTTTATCTAACAAATAAAAAATGGTTACCTAGTTGTTTGTATCCTCACATTAACCCGAAATTTAATAAATAAATAAAATGTGCAATTAAACATCATTTGCGTGACAAACTATAGCATGTACTTAACTTGAAGTTAACAAACTACAGATTGATCATTTTCAGGAAAAAAAAACCTGTCTTGGTTAAGGATTTCTTAGGTGAAATGAAGAGAAGCCTATTCACAATGGATTAAGTAAATTTGTGGAATTATTAAAAGTATGCAGGGATACCAAGGAAAGTGGCCTTTGGTCTTCTACTTCTGCTTCTCTCTTTATATTTGCTTCAATCTTCCCTCTTCACAGAGTATTTTATTCTCTGTATAAACCAGTTCCTACCAACCTGCCTAAAATGTATACACCCACGTTCAAGATCAGAAATCTGCAAAGCATACAAAGAAAGAAAAGAAAGAAAAATTTACTGTCTGGGCAGTGTCTATAATAGGTTTCCCCAAATAAATGTCATCTGAACTGAAACATCTTGCTGAATATTACCCTGGAGCTTGTTAAGCATTTTTATTGAATGAACCTTAGCTCTATAGTAGAAGTTCAATTTTTAACTGCTGTTCAATATCCCCTGTGAAATGAATTTCCACCAAGAATTAAAATAAAACAATAATACAAAATAAAACAGATTTAATTAAAAAATAATTAATGGGCTTAGAAAAAAATCTAAGGTAATTATCAAATACTGGCAAAAAGAATTAGGAATATTCCTCTATATTTGTGGGATCTTAACTGATATATTCATTCAGAATAAATTGAACAACCTGGAAACATGCGTAAATTTTAATCTTCCAAATACTTAATAGTTCAGTTACTCTGATTTTTAACTTATTTATTATAACCCACTTTAATTTTTTTTTTTTCAGACTGTCTCACTCTGTCACCCAGGCTAGAGTGCCATCGCCTCAGCTTCACTCACAGAAACCTCACTCTCCTGGACTCAAGCAATCCTCTTGCTTCAGCCTGCTGAGTAGCTAAGAGTATAGGCACGCACCAACATGCCTGGATAATTTTTCTGTTTTTAGTAAAGATGGGGTTTTGCTTTGCTCTGGGTGGTCTCAAACACCTGACCTCAAGTTATCCTCCCTCCTCAGCCTCCTAGAGTGCTAGGATTACACGAATAGGCTACAATGCACAGCCTTTAAAACAAGCTTTTGAGATCACATACCAGGATTTCAGCAAGGCCCCGGAAACACCGCAGAGCCACACTAAACCCTATGTCCAAACCAAGGGCTAGAAGTTTGAGCATACCAGAGGCAGACCAGCCAGCCGAGGCTATGAAAACTAACCCTGAAAACTAATGTCTTATTAAAAAGATTTTGGATGCAAAAATAAAAAAAAATAAATAAAAGAAGAAGAAATTAGTCAAAGAGATGCAGCAGCAGAGGAGGCAGAACAGGTGTGGTGACACAGGACTGTACACACCATTGCTGATTCTGAGACACACTGGCCTACAGGTAAAGGCCTCAAAGAGGCTTCCAGGAGTGCAGAGTGGCCCTAGCAAAGAGACAGTAAGGAAACAGGACTGCAATCCGACAACTTCACAGAAATATCTCTGCCAACAATCTGAATGGGCCTAGCGGCAGATTCTCCCCTAGAACTCCTGCGTGTCCACAGGAATTGTCAGATCAGTTTGTTAATTTCTGCAGAAAATTAATGGAGATTTTGGTGGAGATTCAATGTATCTATTCATTAATTTGAAAATATTTCGGTCTAAACAATATTGTTTCTGAGCCATGAACCTGGAATGTCGTTTTGCTGAAGAGTTCTTTAATTTATTTAACAATGTGTTGAAGTCTTCAGTGCACCTTTTTCACTTCTTTTATTAAATTTAATCAAGAAAATATTTGATTTTTAAATGTCATTGTATATTAAATTATTTTACTAATTTCATTTTTAGAATGTTAATGGCTAGTGCACAGAAATACAAATCAATTTGCGTACGTTGGTCTTAGGTTCTACAAGACTTCTGAACTTATCTGAAGTTCATATATGATTTTTGTCAATTTCATAGGATTGTCTACATACAAGATTATGTCATATGCAAATAGAGAAATTTTTACTTTTTTCCCCCCAATCTGGATGCCTTTTATTTGTTTTTCTTGCCTACTGGATCTGGTCAGAACCTCACGTACAACGTTAACTAGAAATAATAAGAGAAGACATCCCACTTCTCTTATTTCTGATTTTAGAAGCATTCAGTTTTTCACTATCAATATGTAGTCACTTGAAGGTTTTGTATATGGTCTTTATCAGGATGAAAAATTTCTCTTCTCCTCCTGATTTACTGAACAGTTTTAATGATGAAAGTATTTACCACTTTTTTGTATATATTGAGATGATGCTATGTTTTCCTTTATTCTATTAACACTAGTTAATTTTCAAATGTTAAACAAACTAACTTTGCATTCCTAGGATAAATCCCTCAGGGTCATGGTATATAATCAGTTTTGTATGTTGATAGATAAGACTTGCAAATATTTTGTTAGAATTTCTGCATCTATATTCATAAGGGATGGATATAGAAGGGATTTTATTCTTATAACTTTTTAGCTGGTTTTAGAATCAGGGTAATACTTGCCTAATAGAATGAATTGGGAAGTATTCTTTCCTCTTCCAATTTTTAAAATGCAAAAATTGGTGTTAATTCCTTTTTTAGTAGGATTCATTAATGAAGTCATGTGAATTTTGTGGATTTTTTTTTTTAACCAGGCATTCAATCTCTTTCATGTTAGTCTATTCAGATGTTCTATTTATTTTTTTCTTGCTTGAGTCAACTTTGGTAATTTGTGTATTTCTAGAAATTCGTCCGTCTAAGTTGTCTAATTTCTTGACCCCATAGTCCCTCATAATCATTTTAGTTTCTATGAGGTTGGTGGCGGTAATTCCACTCTTCAGTCCTGATTTTTATGGTTTGAAGTTTCTTGCCTTTTTTCTTGATTAAGTTAAACTTGCTGATTTCAGTTTGCACTAAACAACTGACTTTTGGTTTCCATCATTTTTTTCTGTTGACTTTCTACTATCCCTTTCATAAATTTCCACTCTAGTTTGTATAATTTTCTTCCTTCTACTAGTAATAGGGTTAGTTTGCTAACATTTTCCAGTGTCTTCAGAGGACAAATAAGTTATTTACTTGAGATTTTTCTTTTTTTCCTCTATACACTAGATGTGTATAACTCTCCTGAACACTGCATTGCCTGCACATGTTTTGCTATGTATGTTACCATTTCCACTCATCTCAAAGTATTTTCTGATTTCACTTTTGATATCTTCCTGATATGCTGTTTATTTAGGGGTGCATTTAATTTCTGTATATTTGCATATTTCCCAACTTTCTATTACTGATTTCTAATTTAATTTACTTGTGTTTAAAGAACACACTGTGTATTATTTCATTCCTCCCAAATTTATTGAGGCTGGTCTTATGGCTTAGCATATAGTCAGTCCTGGGAAATGGTCTATGCCTGCTTGAGAAGAACCTGTATTCTGCTGCTGTTGGGTGCAGTGTTCCGTAGCTACGTGTAGCACCTCATGGGTTTTCATCTTCCTCAGGTTTTCTGCTTCCTTATTGTTCATATTTCTAGTTGTTCTGCTGTTGGTTATGTACTGAGTTACCTAGCTACTACTGCTGGGTTGTCTTTTTCTCCCTTCTTGTCTTTCATTTTTGCTGAGAAAAAGATTATTTGGTTCTTTGAGCTTTAATTTTCAGCATTTTGAATATGCCATTCCACTTATCTTTCTGATACACCAGCTCTTGTTTTCATTGGTATTCTCTTTTAGTTGATAACTTGTGTTCCTCTACTGTTTTTGAGATTTACTCTTTATCTTTGGCTTTCAACATTTTGATGATAATGTGTCTAGGTGTGGATTTCTTTACATTTTTTCCTATTTGGAGTTTATTGTCTTTCTTAAATGTACAGATGAACATTTTCTATGAAATTTAAAAAGCTTTCAGCCATTATTTCTTTGAATACTTTTTCTGTTCCTTTCTCTGTCTCCCTGCCTTCTGCTATGCTATCTATGAGTATGTTGGTGCATCCAATGATATCCCATGTTCTCTGGGGTCCCATTCATTTTTCTTTTTCCTTTTCCTTTTTGCTCTTTGTGTTATATAATCTCTCAATGTATCATAAAATGTGCTAATTCTTTATTCTACCACCTCTTGTCTACTGTTTAGCTGCTATAGTGAATTCTCATTCTGGTTATTGTACTTTTTAACTGCAGATTTTCTATTTGGTTCTTTTTAATAGTTTTCTCATTCTTTACATTCTTTGTGAGTATAAATAAAACTTCTTTTAAATGGATGTATATTCCTATAATTCTTTAAACCTTGTTTTGGTCTCTAAACATATTTGTAACGGCTACATTGAAATCTTTAGCTCCAACTGTAGCTAAAGGGTCCCTTGAAAAACAGTTTTGTTGCCTGCATTTTCCCTCCTTGTGTATATGTCACACTTGGATGTTTCTTTCCACATCCATAATTTATCTTTTTATCTGAAAACTGGACATGTTAGACATTACAATAACTTTGTATACTAATTCCGGCACCCTTGACCATGCTCACTGTCTTACAGATTGATGAGGATAATTATGAATATATTTTAATCCTGCCTTCCCATGAGTCACCCCTGGGTCAGATTAGCTTATTGTTTGGTCAGCAGTTGTGTTTAAATCCCTTATGACAGTGAGGTGTCCACCTTGTGTTGATGTTTCTGGGTGTGACTTTAGAATGCTTTCAAGTCCTGCTCTGTCTGCTCCTGAGGAGAGAATAATGTATGTGCCTATTCTTCCTACCACAGGGGTGGCTGATATCATGGCTACCTCTTTCTCTGAATCTCTCTATTACTCTTTGGCTGTTCTACTGTTTTATTTGTATCTCGGAACTACCAAATTCCTCTTAGTTGCTCTCTTTTTTCTTGACAAAGTCCTAAGTCAGGGAGTTCTCCATACTCTGTTGCCAAAAAAAGTCAGGGTCCTCAGGTAAAGCCACAGACCTCCTCCATCCTACAACCTGCCTTTCCCCAGGGTAAAACTGTCACACCATTGCACTGGGGCTGTGGGGCGGGATTTGCTTCTCACTGAGTGCCACTCTACTCTTATGAGTGGACACCGGGGACAGGTGGATGACATACGTGGGTCTTTTTGGCTTGGCCTTCTCATTGTAGAACCCCCATATTATGAACAAGCTGGGGTAAGGATATCAGCCCCTCAATATTCCGAGAATGCTATGCCTGATGCAGAGCTCCTCTGCTATGAGTGGGGCTGGCTGGAAAAAAAGAACCAGTTTTCTTACTCACATCTGTATAGAACAGAACTTCTGTGACATTGCTAAGTAAGATGAGAAACACTGGAAGCCTGACCTTCCTGGGTAAAACTGAGCCCACAGACTGGAAGCTGGAAGGAGAAGAGCTCCCATCTTCTTGACTACACATGACCATGGCACGATTTCCATAAAATGGAATTGAAGGGGTGGGAATAATGGTGGTAAAGTAGTGAGTCATGGTGTAGATGCCATAGACTTGCTGTTCTTTCATAGGATTTGACAGGTTTTCTATTTATTTATTAATCCATCTTTATTTAGGTATAATTGAAAGCACTGTATATATTTTAGGGTATATTATTATTTGATATGTGTACATATGCATAAATAGTGAAATGTAACTAATGCATTAGTCAAAGTAACTAATGCATCTATCACTACACACACACACACACACATACACACTTACCATTGCTTTTAATACATGATGAGAACACTTAAGATTTACACTCTAGCAGGTGAAATAAGCCAGTATAGAGATACAAATACTGTGCAACCTCAACTATATATAGATTCTAAAAACGTTGAACTTGTAAAAACAGAGGTTAGAATAGTGATTACCAGGAGCTGAGGTGTGAGAGAAATGGGGAAATGATGATCAAGGGGTACAAACTTTCCATCGGTAGGTTTTCTTGAATGAAAACTATTTACTTAAGGTTCGTAGGATAATTTCCAGAGACTTTCCATGACTGAGTTTGGTTTTGTTTTCAAACTTATTTTCACCAGTTAAATTACTATTTTTCTGGGGAGAGAGTTTGCCAACCACCTTCCATAACCTGTTTATCTTAGTTTTTTTTTTTTTTAATCCACCGCACCTTTAATTTTTTTTATTTTACTTGAATTCTCAAACTACCTTGAAAACTATTAGTAGATATCTTTTACCTATCTAGGATAAATTTCTAAGTAGATTATTGCAGGCAAATATTTTAGTTTCTTTGTGGAACTGTTTACGTTCAAGATAGGGGAGGAAGAAAGCCATTTCTACGGGCAGCATTTTATATCAGATAATTTACATTAGTAACTAAAGCTACACACACAATTCTGATTAGAACATGGCATCTGTCTCTTCAGACAATGAAAAGCACCTTTTTGATGAGAATACAATATTGTCCTGCATCACTGGGTTTCTCATCTCAGCCCTTCTGTAAATCTAATTATGAAATATATGCAGCAGTTGCTAACTCCCATTAATGGAAATGGATGCATCAATGACCCCCATTTTGCCAAGTCTAAATAAACTAATACTCTATCTCTAAAGTACACTCAGGCTATTTAAACCTTTCTCCCCAGGCTAAGCATAATAACAGTAAATTATCATAAATCAAAGCCCACTGATATATACATGACAACGGAAGCAAATTATTAATGTATGAAGATTCCCATTCCTTTCCCTCTGTTTCTGAAAAAAAGTGGGACCTTTGTAAAGGGTTTCTGTTAGGCAATTTTGTAATTCAGAATCAGGAGGAAAAGTCAGAATTATGGCCAATTAAGTGCCTAAGGAAGGGGAAAATTTTTTGGAAAATTTTGAAGACATTAGCAAGGGACTGTTTGAATGAGAAAGAAGAAATGAACAGAAGGGAGGGGAGTTCAAAATCACCTTCATAATATATAAGAACTATATGTAAAGAACTTGAATTACTTTGAAATTGTTCATTGGTCACCAGATTATATTTATTTTTTTATTCTGAATGACTCTATTCACTGTTTTCAACAGATATCCAAGTACACTAACATTTAATACAAATTATTATTAATAACAAGAGCTTAATTTTAAAATTATTATTCTAGGAGAAAAAAAATTTTAGGGTTGCAATATTTTTTTCAGACTGCATTGATGTTGAGAATTGTCATAAGAAACAAAAGCAGCACTGACTTGTTTGTGAGCATTCTAGGTCAACGGGGCCTAGTTTTATAGTTACAACATGTTCAAGCAAAATGGGAAAGAATATGGCCCTTGTCAACCATGTTCAAAATCCTAATTCTTTTACAAATTGGTATATATAAACTATGGGAGCTATGACTCTCCGCATGGGTGACTACTTAGATTTCATATTGTGTCCTTAAATGAATTTACATTTAAAATGCAAGTAGTTGTTTACATATCACATTCTCTGGCTTTTATATGTTATACATAAAATTCTTCTCACCATGGGGATTCTGGGTGGCAGGAATGCATTGATGGTACAACATTTGGAATGAAGCATCTAAATTAAACAATTTCCCACAGCATGTAGATATTTCTTAATTAACGTTTAAATGTAGTTTTTAAAAATAATGAGCTAGGCAGCTTCTTTTTCTATATATGGTAAACACTGTGGAGAGTTTAAATAGATCCGGACAGTCAATGTTTAAGTCATTCGTCAATCTTTGAATTCTTTCATCTCTGATTTCACATTATCTTTTGCATATGTTTTACTGCGGTATACATTTCTTGGTGGTGGAAGGTTATGCAATGTGCCATATATGTATGTATATGTATACACACACACACATATATATATGTTATATGTGTCTGAAACATAGCAACCCCCCCCCAGTATGTGTAAGTTATAAATGAATGAATGAATGTGTATCATACAGGCATTTACCTCTTGATCCAGAATTAGAACTTATTCATTTCTTCATTTCTAATTATACAAACACCTGCCACTTGCTGGGATGGCCTCCAAGTCTTCTATTTCCCTTAGTCTTCCCTTAGTTTTCCTTAGGCTGTTCCTACAGGAGAGCAAGAGCTCAAGGAAGAACAGCTAAAAGGGCAAGAGGTGTCATGTCTTATGTAGAGGACAAGTTCAATATGTGGTACTGAACAAGGATTCAGAGTTCATCCAGGAACGTCAGAACTTCTGAGATAAGACACAAGATCTATGCTAGAATGAGAACCACATTGCCATGAGGAGACAAAGTGTAAC
>NW_003852459.1:926799-929610 GCF_000181295.1 Otolemur garnettii
AACAGACCATATGAAAGATAGGATTTAATAAAGCCTTCCTGAATTTGTGCTAATAGCATTTCACTCTTTACTTTAAGTTGTATGAACACAAACGCATAGAATTTTTAGAATATTTGAATAAGATGAAATTTTTAATTTCAACCATTAAGGTTCATAAAATTTTACAAACTTAAAAACAACACACACAGCAAAACAATTTAATGCTTAAAATGTTAAGATTTCTAATATTTTGTCTTAAGGAACAAAGTGGACCTTCTCATCAGCTTCTCTGGGGCTATGAGATTATCTATTACGTAAACATGCAAACACTCAATTTGAGAAGTTTGTGTGTGTTAACACTAACTTTCCGTATGATTCAGTTTTCTCACAGTGTTTATCAAAGGTACCAGTAGAACATTTTAAACCCATTTGTTTCTAAAGTGAAATTAATTTTTCTCTCAAAATTCTGAAAGCTTTTTTATGATTCAACTTCAGAACTAGAAGCAACAACTATAACATAATCTAAGTAAGCTAACTCTTTAAAAACTCAATTTATAATAATTTCCTTACTAGAAGTCTATGTAATGACACATAAAACCACAGCCATTGCTCTGCATAATTACACATGTTTCTGTAATTATGCAACTAACTACACGGCTCATCCTTAAATCCATGAAAAGGTATAATAGGTCAACAGAATCCTGTATAGTTTGTTGCTCAACCTCAGATCACAACACAGGCAGAGTTAATCACTGTAAGGAGTTACCAGTTAATTAAGCCCTTTTTCTGTTTCAGTAGTCTGTAAAAAAATAAGGTTTGTATAATTCAAAGGACACACACATACATACACAACAATGATGTGTAATACTGAATACTGACGTTATACCCATAATTAGGGGAAGAGTAGTAAGGGATTTGTATTGTCTGTGATGGGATTCCAGAGATTTTGCCTCCCCACCCTGAAGGACAAACATTACCAAAACAAAGAGGGAAGGCCACTGAAAAGACACTAAAACACCTACGTGCCTCCCAAACTCAGGCCAGTCATGTCTACGCTAGTCAACAACACATCCAGAAACGAGAACAATTTAATAATCCCTTGTTTGCAGAGCTCTTTAGAAATGGCATATAAATGACATAGATCTGTCCCTGAGATGCCTCCCTGTGCACAGGAATCTTTGGTACCATTTTACAAAGGGGCAGAGCTGATTAAGGGGTGTGAGCAGAGTCTCAGAGCGACAAAGGAAGAATTCACACCCACCCTGGCTCTCCTGCTGCAGGGGCTTAAACAAATGTTTTCTTACTAAGTGATTGATTATTAAAACACAGTCATCCTGAAGTACCTCCATTTTCACACCTCTGAAGCCCCAGCTTTGCAACCACCCACATCCAACCTTTCCAAATCACAGTACACCGAATTGGAAAATGGCGGTGAGCCTGCCCTTTGCATGGACCACGGAGGAGCCACTTGCCATGTGGCGCAGTCAGGTACCTAAGTGGCTCCAAAGCCGCCCAGCACAGCTCAGCTCCTGTGGCAGCAACCCAAGGTATACTGGCTGGAATGGAAACCACGGACAAAGGCTGGGTGTGACCTGTCTAAAATAGACCGCCCAGGGCTTGGTTTAATACTCTGACCTCTTTCTCAAACAGATTCTCCGGTACCATTTATTCCTTACTGTGCGCCAGCTTTACTACCTGCATTCTGAGCGTTTCATTTCTGTGCTGCGTGCACCTGAACTGAATCTCCAACTGGGCGAAGTGGAGAATTGTGTTTTCCCCTGTTCTCTCACCACGAGTCTGTATCAATGAAAAGAGTCATTTAAAGAATGCATTGGCTTTGTAAATCTCTTGATTTTTATAAAAACATGTTTCATTCTAACAGAAGCAGTGGTTTATAAAAGGGACAATTTTGATCAACAACACTGCAACTACCATCAGGGCAATACAAAAAATTGGCTACATTTTTTTGGTTGTCATGTTGGGGAAAGGGTGGTGCTACAATGCACAGGACAGCGGCCCAAATAAACAAACAAAATTTTCTGGTACAAAATGTCAGTAGCGCCAGGTTGAGAAGCCCTGGGTTTATAGAGATACCTGTTTGCCTTTACGGGTTTCGCCCTAATCCTGGAAGGAATGCAGGTAATTTAGAAGCACATTTAATCCTCAAATGCTTATAGACCAACTAATCTGATTACTAATTTTACTAAAAATACTTCTATGTTGTATACTTTAAAAGAACAAGACAAATGATTTCAAAGAAAATTCACATTAGCAATTTTTGTTTAAAAACGCAGCCCCGTGTCTAATCATTACAACCCATTTATACATTATAAAATCGCAATATTCTACAGTACAGTTTGAGTATAGAATAACTAACCTGGAATACTGCAAGAGAATCAGTTAACAGACAGAGTCACTTTTAGCAGTTCAGTCTCATTATGAAAACAGGGACATTGAACATTACAGTCATGAAAGATTTTCAATAATGCAAGTTGAAGTAAGAGAGACTCTTTCTGGTAACAGTATTAACCAGAGAAATCAATTTGTCAGGACATCTAAATATCAGTAATCAAGGTTTTCAATTAGTGTCTATGACATTTAATCCATAAATTTTATCTCAGCATAAGTAAACATGAGTCCTTAAAACACTACCCAGGAGCAATTCCCCTCCCTTTGCTGGTACATAGGAGTCTACCCGAATTTTGAATTTGAGAAAGACATTGTAAAAATTGTCATTCCTGTTACTCTTTCTAATAGCAAATTTCATTAAAGACTGGAAATTCATTTCTTTTTCTATTTCCAAATTATGTACTTCACAAAAAAACAAAAGAG
>NW_003852459.1:930521-931448 GCF_000181295.1 Otolemur garnettii
ACCTTTTGAATGAGCGAGAAAAGAAAAGACAATCGAAACAGGTTTTATTTAAGTAAGTAGACCAGCATTAATTCTGAAATATCAATCACACATATTAAATCATTATTTATCAAAAGCATGCATTCTCTTCAAGTTAAACAGAATAATAACAAACTCACAATTAGTTCTGATATCCATCAAAGATCAAATTTCAGTTCCAGCAGGTGCCAGCTTTGTAACTCTTTTACCTTAGGAAAGATATTTAATTTCTCTAATCCTCCGTTTCCTCATTGCTAAGCAGGAGATTGCGATAGTATTGATACATGGAGTTATAAGTGTGTTAATGCTCATAAAGTACTTAGTAGGATTGCAATATTATTGATACATGGAGTCATAAATATGTTAATGCTTATAAAGTACTTAGTAGGATACAAAATAAACTCAGAAGTGTTTCTTATACATATATCATCATCATTTCATCATCACCAATGAGGCAGAATCCTATTTTTAAAAATAAAATTCTATATTTGAAAAATAAATACAATTAGGGAGAAGATGAAAGTGATTAAATAGTAATGTTTTCCAGTTTCACTAAGAATAAAAACTGCTTAACAGACCCATTATATTAACATAGTTTTAAACATATTTATCTACATAAAGAAATCTTCATTTACTTTCAACTGATTTTGTGGGGAGTAGTGTACAATCTTAATTGGGTCTACTTTTTAAAGGATAATTTTCAGAGCCAAGATAAATGTTTTTCTTATCATTTATAATATACTTCTTAACTCTTAGGACTCAATACTAAAAATAGAATTCTTTAAGCAATGACAGTGTTTATGAACTATCTCACATTCCAGCAAAACATGTTTCCACTAATAGATACCACTAGGACACTTGTTTATTTGGCCCTCATAATCCACACAATGGTATTTCTAAACTAAAGTC
>NW_003852459.1:932455-935473 GCF_000181295.1 Otolemur garnettii
TTAAGTTAAACTAAAACATTTACACTGCACTCATCCCTTTAATATTAAATATAAATAATATTTAAATTGAATAATTAAATATTTATTATATGCCTCCTTTTTGTGGCTGTTTTAAATAATAGTCTTGGGTGGGGAGAATGGATTTTTCCATAACTATGTACCTGATTACCAAATTTTAAGACTATACAAAGCTTAGAAGAAAGGATTCAGTTGGAGTGTATAAGACAACTATACAGAATTCTTCATGCAACTTTCATTAGGGAAGCTGGAAAAAAGTAATAAGAGCTATCGAGCATCATCAGATACTTCTCCATATCCCGAAGTAGACCATGAAAAATAACTATAGTTCTAACACAAGTCCAGGAATAAGTATCCTCCAAGTATTTTTTTGTTGTTGTTGTTTGTTTGTTTGTTTGTTTTCTCCAGGGCCAAGTTTGAACCTGCTACCCCTAGTATGTGAGGCTGGCGCCCTACTCCTTGAACCACAGGCACCACCCATTCTCCAAATTTTGATGCAAATAATGTGACACTGGAATGATTGGGTAGAACTCTGAATACTAGTAATGCCTGAGGAAAGACATCTTTTTGATTACAGAAATTCGTGTATTTCTTGGACAGAGATTAGGGTATGTTTGCTATTGACTATTCCATAATTGCATAGATTCAATATTCTGGGAACTTGATCAGGTCCCTATACTAGGGACTACAATAATGCTACACTATTTTCTCTAAACTCTGCTGCATAAGCTAGATACATTAGTATGAATTTGTCAAAAAAAAAAAAAAGCTAACATCCACAACACATGGCAAGCATGAGATCTTTGAATGAGTCAAAGTATCAGGAATTTTCCCAGTAAGGAGGTTTCCTAGGTATCTACAATGTTACCATTGTCACCTCTCTAGATTCTATTTGCCAGCTTGAAGCTATTCCTCAGTCATCACTTTCTGGTAAAACCAGCTGAATACTTGCCGCTCTCTAGGGGACAATTCCTTTCTCAGGTGGGAGCCTCCTTTTCTTAACTCACTCCCGGAAGTAGCCACTCTTACCACTCTCATACTTCCTGGAGGTTACATTGAACAAATATACTATTTTACCAAAGGCCCGTTTTATATAAGGCTTTCTCCAAAATACCACCCTGTCTGAGTGCTTCGGTATACACCTAGGATGCTTTTCCGCTTTTCTTTCCCCCAGTTGTTCAAAAACAGTATCGCAGTCCCACTTGTCACCTGAAATCCATTTTCCATAGTGACCTTTATCTCGACTCTAATTATAGTTTGTGTACTATATGTAGGGTGACCAGATGTCCCGATTTTGGCGGGACAGTCCCGCTTTTCAACAATTTGTCCCGCGTCCCGCGGCATTTTAAAAAAGTCCCAATTTTTGGAAAGACTGCATGAATGGGCTGGAGAACAAGAAGGGAATATACAGTTTTCGGCCACCATATGGCTATTTCACCAGAATATGAGTTTTATATTATTTTTGTTAATTTTATAATGTTAAACTGTAATAAATAATTGCTGAGAAGTGATTATCAAAGTTTGCCTTGTTGTCAGGCCCTGCCCTGCTGTCCGTCCCCTGCCCCCCCGCCCCCCCCCCCACCCCCCCACCCCCCCCGGCCATATTGTCCCGCCTTACAGATGTTAGAATCTGGTCACCCTAACTATATGTCATGCAACTAATGCATGTACTATATGTTGTGCAACTAATGTTTATTGAAGTAAAGTAGGAGGCTCTGTGCTAGATGATTTATTTATATTTGACAATATTGTATCACTTCATCAAATTGCTTTCATAATTATTTTTAAATGTACATCTTAAAATATCTATTAAAAGTCCTATTCATTTCATGCACTATCTAAAGTAAATTTGTTTGAGTATAAGAATCATTTACTATTCTTTATTCCGTCTCCTTATAACATTTTCTCCTAATGTTGGCCCCAACTATGTATTTAAATTGTTTATATAAAAAATAATAAATCACTGGTATTAAATTTTTGTCTTGTGTAGGAAAAAAAACTTTAGAATATAAAATACGTAGATTCTGTCTAAATCAAGATCCTATCTATAATTTTGTAAGCCACTCCTTCACTTAAAAATGACCTGTTTATAACAGACTAGACTGCCAGACTCTGGTGCCAAAAATGTTCTGTGTTTTAGCAGCATCGTTTCTGATTTGACATTAAAGAATAGAAATTTTACAAAGTTTCTCTCATAAGTGAGTGAAAGAAGGTAATTTTTGGCTAAGAGCAAAACAGGAAATGTGCTAACAGGACCTACCAACCTCTCCTTTAGACCTAAGGAGTTTTCATGTTTTCAAAAAGGACAACCAAGTCTGCAGAAGCAGCCACAGGAGTAGAAGCTGTCATATCTCCTCCACTTACACTTCTCCTGTGAACTAAAAAGGCCTTTTCTACAGTAATTAAAAAAAAAAAAAAAAAAGACATCATGCTTCCCTATGACAACTGCCCTATTCCACTTCTGTGAGTCCACCTTCAGAGAAGTCCAACATTTTTTGTTTGTTTTTCTACAGCATACTGGAAGAAGCAGCATTGTCTTGGGTCCACACATTAAATACACAAACACTAATGAAAGCTAATTAGTAAAAAAAATAAGGTCCGTGTCTATTTTTTTGTGATATCCAACATCATAGATAAGCAAAAATATTCTCATAAAATCAGAATACTTCTTGCCGGCTACAGGTTGGACACCTCTAGAACCCAAGAACCCAACCGATCATGACTTATATCAATATTTAATATTTTACGTCTGTTTTGATTTTAGTAACGCTGCAAATGAATTATCATTGACATTTTACGCAATGTCGCTTTAGATTTACCTATATATTTACAATGTCTTTGCTTACCATTCCTCCTGCATGGCAAGAGAGCTAGTTGAGCTCTCTTTCCTTCCGAAGCATAGCCTTTAAACATTTTCTTTTGCAAAGGTCAGTTGGTGACAATTTTCTCCTACTCTGGGTTAAAATGCAAATGTCTTTACTCTGTAAAAATCTCAGAGAG
>NW_003852459.1:937592-938654 GCF_000181295.1 Otolemur garnettii
TGAAAGTCAGGGGCTTTTTAGGGTTAGGCAAGGGGGAAAATGCTGTAGTATGATTTTAAGAGCCTAGTTTGGGTCACTAAACGGATTGATTATGAAATAATAAAATAAGATAAGCTGAAGGAATAGAAGGAATAGAAGACTAGAGTAAAATATAATGAGTTCAGATTTGGACATGAGTTTGATTTACCTGTGGGACCGCCGTAGGAGATAATCGGAAATACATGCCTGAAACTCAGGAGAAAAGGAAATGTAGAGGCTAAGGGTCGTGGACAAATAGGTGGTAGCTAAAGTGAAAAGGATGACTCAGAAAGGCAGTAAAGTAAGAACAGCAGAGCTGAGGATGGACACTCAGGGCAGAAAAAGAACTTGGGAGTAAGAATAAGATTTGGGGGAGTTATATACAGTAAAAAGGAGAAAGGTTATGAGGCAGAATTTGCTGGTAGCCATAGTGTTTAACGCAATTCAAGAGATGGTATAATATGGAAAAGGGGAAATGAGCAGTTAAAATGCTCTGGATTAAAAAGCATTGATCCTGAATAAAAAACAAAGGTACTGTGTCTAAGTTTATTTGATTTTTCATCAGGACTCTCTTATGTGAAAGGAATGAGATATTGGTCAGTTCTCGGAGGGGAGAGAATTTCTTATGTTAAAGGGAGGGCTTACTACCGGGTCCCTCATTTGGCCCAAACTCCTGTAAAAGCAAATGAGAACAAATAAAAGGGAAAAGGCATCCAAGCTGGTATAAGTTTTATAGGACGTCTCTTCTCTTCTTTTCTTGAGCTGACATCAGAATTCTTAATATAGACTAGGGACAGGGCTGAGCACAGCTTAGAGCATCATCATTTGGGTAGTGACCGAGCATTCAAAATCAAGGTGAATGAGCTCGGGAAGACTTCTGTCTTTTCCCAATTCATTCTCTACATTATGGCAAGGCAATTAGCCTGAAGGTGTCACTCTCTATACAGCAGAAGAGAAGACTAATTTAAGTTGGTAGAAAAATAAGACCTGTTGTGTATATAGTACATATATAATAATGATCCAAAATGAATATATTTTATTTTT
>NW_003852459.1:943409-948932 GCF_000181295.1 Otolemur garnettii
AAGGAAAAATCAACCACAGTTTTGAAGACAGATTCAATAAAGAAAAACCTCAAAGTAACATACATGTGCAACTTTGATCAAAACAATTCTCTGAAATACAAAAATACCCCCCAGTTTTAAAAGACATCATCCTACCTTATCCCACATGTAATTTAGTTCCTATGAACTTACCACACAATTTTCATCATCTCACTACAAATGTGACACAGTGTTATTGAAGTGAACAATTGCTTTATCATACAAAATTGTTGCTATTGAGTCACTTTGAAAATTATCTTCCCTCAAACTATTTCTTTTTTATCTCAGATTAATTCCCTTCCTTCAAACCAAAAATGTAATGTTTATTTTATACCATTTTCTTGCCTTTTGGCTATTCACTGAAACTTCAGTCTCCAGGACCAATTTGTCAGGTTTCAGAAATATTTTAATAAAGTTTATATAAATCAATTTTTCCCCCAAAGCTTCCTCTTAGACATATGATGTGTTGTCTTTTATTTGCTGGATCATCCATCCATCCATATTTTATTTGTAGTTGCTTGTCTAGGCTATCAATTATTATTATATTAATGGCATCTAGTTTGCTATATATTACTACATTAGGCTTCCACAGAGGTACTTTCAATATAATTCTAATTTAATCACCACAGTAACTAAAGCTGACCATTTATTTGATCTTTAAATAGATCAGTTCAATTACAGCTTCATATCTGATCTTAGTTCAAACATATTCTCTTCCTGCTGTACAATAAGGACAGGTGAAATTACCACACCCTCTCCTTATATTTCTCAAATAAAATGAGCCTTATCATTCAGAAAAAGCAAGTTTAAGTGTCTTCACTGTGCCTCATTATTTTGTAGCAACCAATTTCCCAAAGCCAACTATATAATCACATGTCTATTTGAATAGTAAACAACCAAAAGAATATAAAATATTAAGTCTCAGTGCCTCGTAAATCTTACAATATGATCCTAAACATTAATACCAATTGGTATCTATGATGTCAGTATATTTAGTAATTTTTTTAAAAGAAGTAGGAAAGCTTCTCACATGATATTTGAGTTGCAACTTTATTTAGATAGGAACATAGTTGAATATCAAACTATGAACATTGAGTTAATAGCAAGAGAACAACCTTTCTGTGACCCCATAAACAAAGTTGAATGACCCTTTCTTTAATATTCTACGTTAGTATACTTTCCCTGGAAATCCTCAGGCATTTCTTATTCAAATTAGTATTGGTCCATTGTAGACATTGTAGATATGTAGCACCTTGGTTGTACGCAGTAAAAGAAAACAAAACTTGAAAGACTTGCAACATCCCAAGTCACTGAACTAAGTGCTAATTGCCTCTTCAAAAGAATGATTATATATTCCATCAGGATCTGAAGAGTAAAGAATTGCTGTAATTTTTTACATTGGAAATATTTATATTTGCTTTGGGAACTATTTCTCACAGAACTTTACATTCTCCAAATCATAAATGACAAGGAAAAGTAGAAAAAAAGCTATTGAAGAAAAAGGGAGAAATACATTGTGTACTAAATAAACTGTGGGAGGAAAATTCAGAAAGGCAATCACAAAAGGTTAGATTTCAACAAGACAGGTTTAACTAGGAAATAAACAAATAAAAATAGTCTTTGACAATCATAAAAGATGTCTCTGTATTTAGACTTTCTTTTAAGTGGGAGCACTATTTCTTTCTCTCATAGTAATTATTTCTATTTGAACAAGAAAGATCAAGAAATATCAACAACTTAAAAATTCAATTCATATTTTTTATGTATGCCTCAGGTTTCTTTTTACCTTATTTGGGGGGATTATAAAAATCCTCTGAAAACGTGCAGAGTAAAAGTATAGCCATTACAATTTGGCAGATATTTCTGGCTGCAATTGGAGAACATTTTTCTTAATTCCAGGCTCCTAAAAAAATATGAATTGTTAATATCAGAAAAAGAACCTGTCCTGGTTGGCTGACACACACAGGCCTTCTTGACACTGGGTGACTAGGTGAAAAGACCTACAATCTCATCCCAAGTTTCCTAATCCCTCACCTGCCCAATCAAAAGAGAAGCACAGCACTGCACTGATACAGATTTACTTTGGTTAAAAATAAGGAAAAAATTGGTAAATAATGTGCAGAGAGAATTTGGCACAATCTCCAATGTTTTGCAACTTTGATTTCGCTAAGCTTAAAATTACTTGTCTTTATCTTCTCTTAGTTATTAGAGTTTTAGAACTGATACTTTTAGAATATCAAGTAATACTATGTATTTTATCCAATATGTTTTTTGGTGTGACATTTTATTGAGATCTGGTCTAATGCCTATAGAATGCGTACTTATCTCTGGAGCACAGAGTAAAAATGACTTTGTTAATTGGTATCCCACAGACAGGGATTTGGAAATGTAACAAGTGTTAGAAGTAATAACCTGATGGAATTTGAAATTCAGAAGAAAACCTAAAATGTATTCCAGAATGAGGTAATACCAAGAGCAATAAAAATGTTTAGGGGTGTGTTTGTTTCAATACCACTTGGCTTGGGATTCACAAACACACATGTATGAAATTTACTATCAGGAATGGAATAAAACTAATTAACACAGCAAAGGACAAACACAGCATATTTCGTGTAGCTTGGCAGACTTAATATAGCAAATAAAAGAAAAACATACATATAATGACAAACCATATAATTAAATGATGAAATAGGATTGGCTGACCAGAGTTGTGAAATAATAACAAAGATTTTTAAATCCAGACAAGTTGTTTTTTAAAAGCCTCAAATATAAACCTAAATTTGAAGACTTACACCAGAGAAAGTAAAGGCTGAAAACGTGTGATTTATGCAATGGGGAGACACAGTAAGGGGAGAGGATGAGGGAAGGGGAAAAGAAAGGAAAATAAGATAGAGGATGGGAAAGAGGGACCAGGAGAGATGCCTAAATTAGGATCTTTCTCCTTTAAACCACAATAATCTGGCTTCCCACAGGCACCAGTCAGACCTCCCCGGCTCCCCCAGAACTCCCTCTGTGGATGTCCCTGGGTTTATTGGGTCCTTTGCTAGAGCACAACATCGATTTTCTCTTATATTTCTCAGATATAGTTAATATTTTATTCATGCACATAATTTTATATATGAAAAGAGTATGGGAAAATTTTCCAAATGCATCCTTTTACATTTCCAAAGCCACAGAGCTAATTCATGACCAGTTCTCTCTATACTCCTCTCACAGGCTTTATCAAACATACTAGGACTGCAACAGTTATCTGGTGAGCAACCAACTGATTGCCCTGTTAAAACCCATATAGTGCAAACTATTAGTTGCTACCAAAAGTCCATTATTTCCTTCTTCCAAACAGATCTTATTGAAGTTTAAAAAGCTACAGCTCCTAGCCTTTCATGTATGAAGGGTGGCTGTGTGTAAAAAATATGGTCAAGGGTAAAGAGACATATATTGCTCCATCAGGCTTCTGGAAAGCCCTTTAAGAAGGAGCATAATTTGCTTGGAAGGGAACATTTTGATATTCATTCTTCTTAGAATATGGATCTGATATTTGGAGCAGCAGTGGCCTTTTTTTGACCACAAGATTTCCTTGAGGATGGAAAACAAGCGAAATAATGGCAGAACAGAATTAAAGGAGGCTGAGGCACAGATCAAATCATAGGATCACCTCATCTGCCACGGAATGTCTATCTGTGGACAGTTTTTATATGAGAGGAAAATAAACCACAATCTTTTTTACCAGTCTTTTTAATATCTCTATTATTCTCAGTCATGCACAATTTCTAACTAGGCAACGCTCAGGAGTAAAACCAAATATGTAAAGAGAAATTATAGCAATCTGGAGCTAAGATAGCCAATTATAGGAGGTAATAAACAGATACTTAATAAACTGTCTCTGAGTTAGTTGAGAGGGATAATTTATAACTTTAGAAGTGTTGAAAAGTTAAGATTATCTGGAAATTGCAGGAAAAACCATAAGTTAGAGAAATATGGAATCTATTAGTAGGAACAGGTAAAAACTGAGAGGACATGGAGGATTTTATAATGCAAAGTGCAAGTATTTGTGCATGGTACAAATTGCTAAGAATTAGCATTACTAAAAATGGTTATTAGAATTTCTTTTGAAGAAAGAAATTTCCTCTTTTTGAAGGTCTTCCAAATAGTGCAGATAGCAATTTGTGCAGACAAGTCTGCCTTGAGTCCAGCCTGAAGGCAGACGGATGGAGTGGACGACCTTTTAAGTCCCTTCTGGCCTTATTATCCTACAATTCTATTTCACATGGACAGAAAATTATTGTTGCTTCTTTATTTGTAGTTATATCGTCAAGGAGACCTTTACTTCCCTTCTGCATACTGTAAATATTTCTGGTAAATAAGAAAAATAAAACTGAAAGGAGCAAATCACTTTCAGCAAAATGCAGGTGTGAATCTTCCAGACCTAAAGCACATAGTTTTTTTGAGGCTAATAATTCTAGCCAACAGTGTAGCACATGCTACCACTGTAAGTTGCTCTACAAAAACATCTTTATACTTTTATACTTTATCACTATCTCATTGTTTCCTGCTTGTTCACCACCTGTGCTCAATTGATTGGGTCCTTGTGGTCAAGTGACTCAGGAAGGAGTTAATGTAAGCTCCTTCTTAGCTCTTACCCAGTGGGCACAAAGTAGGAGTATATGTCACACCTCCTGGGTGAAGGGCTCAGCTACAACTTGGGCTTTACCTAACAAAAGCAAACAATGTAACCTAATTGTATGTACTCTTATATTAACCTGAAAACAACCAAAAAAACGACATTTCTTCTTCTGAGTGGTGAGAGGGTGCTCCTTCATTCTTCTGCATGTGGCTATCCAGTTTCCCAAGCACAATTTATTGAACAGGGCTTCACTTTCCCAGTGAACATTGCTGTCTGCCTTGTTGAAGATCAGTTAGTTGTAAGTGGATGGATTTATGTCTGGGTTCTCTACTCTGTTCCATTGGTTTATGTCTGTATTAGTTCAGGATGGATAAGACTTAAATGTAGGGCATGAAATCATAAGAATTCTAGAGGATAATGTAGGAAAAACTCTTCTAGATATCAGCCTAGGCAAAGAATTTATCATTAAGACCGCAATAGCAATCATAGCAACAACAAAAATAAGTAAATGGAGTTTGGTTAAACTAAAATATTTCTGTACAGCTAAGGAAATAATCAATGGAGCAAACAGGCAACCTACAGAATGGGAGAAAATATTTGCAAGCTATACATCTTATAAAGCTCTAATGTCCAGCATCTACAAAGAACTCAAGAAAATCAGCCAGAAAAAACAAAAACAAAAATATTACAAAATGGGCACAAGACATGAACAGAAACTTTTCAAAAGAAGATAGAGAAATGGCAATAAACATAGGAAAAATGCTGAGTGTCACTAATCATCAGGGAAATGCAAATTAAAACCATCATGAGATATCACCTTATCCCTGTTAGAATAGCTTTTCATAAAAAGTACAAAAGCAACAGGTGTTACTGTGGCTGAA
>NW_003852459.1:949074-953822 GCF_000181295.1 Otolemur garnettii
ACTGAGTTTCTACCCATAGGGAAAAATCAGAAGTCATTCTATCATAAAGACACTTGTGATAGAATGTTTATTGTAGCCCAATTCACAATTGTAAACATGTGGAATCACCCTAACTGCTCATCAATTAGTGAATGAATTAACAAAATGTGGTATATGTATACCATGGAGTACTATTCAGCCATAGAAAGGATGGACTAATATCTTTTGCAACAATTTGGGTGGAACAGAAGACTATTATCCTAAGTGAAATATCACAAGGATAGAAATACAAACACCACTTGTACTCATTATTAAGCAGGAGCTAACTGATGAGCACATGTGTGCACAGAGTAATGTAGCATTTAGTGAAAGTCAAGCAGGGGTGGAGAGGGGTTGAAACGAAGGGGGGGAAAGCCTACATAATGGGTACAATGAACACTATTTGGGTGATGGGCACACTTATAAGCTATGACTCAGCTATTCCAAAGCAATCCATATAATCAAAAACATTAATACGTTAATACCCCCATAATACATTGATTTAGAAAAAAAAGAACTAGAAATATAGAAATAAACATTTCTTCAGGTGTTTCCAATCTAGTGAGGTATAAAACCATGCATACAGAAAGAAAATGGATGAATTAACCAAGGCAGATTTGAACTGAAAAGCTCATCTCAGAAGGTTAAGTCATACTGCGTTAGGCAAGCCTACTAGGATTTGACCCCAAACAGATTTCTTTTATTTCTACATATTCTGCTTTGGGTAACTAACATAAGTGAGTAGGATAAAAATATAACCTACTGAAATGAACTGAAGTCATTTGGCTGGCATTAGGACACAGTAGTTAAAACAAGAGCATGGCTAGTGGAAACCTCACCTTACATTGGATTTGAAAACAGAAACAAATGAAATGAAACAAACTGAATGGCATAAGGAAGGTGAGTACATTTTTAATTCCCTGAATAATCATCTCAGCTGCTATCCAAAGGACACGGGCCAGGAAAATTCAATAGAATACACATGCACATACATATTTCTACATGCATTTCATACAATAAATTTGTATTTAATTTTTATGAAATAAATAGAGGTAATCTACATAAACTATATAGAATACAGAGGGTTTTATACCTATTGGTATTCATCCGAATTTCTTTGATATCATAAAGTAATATTTGATTAACCTACTAAAAATTAGACAATTCAGGTTGTTAGTGCCTCTCATGTGAGAACATTGACATTTTCTTGGAACTGTTTATTGAACTATATAATTTTTTTTTCTTGGCACTCCCTCATTTCATATCTGTACCGTGCTCGGAATAAGAACACACTACATGTTTCAGCTAATGGAACTGAAAAGGACTCTTTAGGCTCCTCCTTCCCATTCTCATTGTATCTGAAACTCACACCTTTGGCTCATGGGCATAAAGATCTAATTCACAAGAAGATCAGTGAACCAGGCGATCTCTCTTTGGTTGCCACCTCATGGTTTCCATAATCATAAATTGTTGGACTGGTTCTACAATCCCTTATGGCATAAAGATGTCTCCATTTAATTTCATACTTTTTCTTAATCACAAGCCCAATGAGGACTTAGAACACAAATTTTCAGCTAATGCAAATAAATCTAGGTGATTTATTTTCACTCAAAAGATTAATCCTTAATAAAGAGTTTCTTGTATCTAAACTCAAATAGATAAATACAGGGTAGCCATAAAGTTCATGTGCAATTCTATTTTAAATTTGCACACAAACTTTATGGTCACCCTATAGAAGTAGAAATTTTGGAACATTAAAATACATTGTATGTGCCTTTAAGTTTCCACAAGAATGTAAAAAAAATTGTTTTCATTGGATTCTGAAAAGGACCAGCTACAGTGAGCTCGAAAGTTACCAGTCTCATAGCTATTTCCTTTTTCTGAATATTACTTAGTATGTTGAGATATTCAGTTACAATTTGCCCTAGGTCTTTTGGGCTCCTATAACAAAATACTAGGAACTCAGCAGGTTGAACAATGGAAGTTTATTTTTCATGTTTCTGGAGGCTAGCAAGTCCAACATCAAGGGGCTGGAAGATTCAGTACTTAGGGAGGACACAAGTCCTGGTGCACAGAATGGTGGTACCTATGGCTGTGTCCTTATGTAGTAGAAGGGCTGAAAGAGCTTCTGCAGGCCTATTTTATAAGAGCACTGTGTTATTTGTGAGGGCGTCACTTTCATGACGTGATCACCTCTCAAAGGGCTCTGCCTCCTTCTGCTGTCTCCTCTAATTAATTAAATTTCGATAAATGAAATTGGGGGGACATTTTCAAATCACCACAAATAGCATTAACACATATGAGTTGGTGGGATAGGGTTTACTATATAAGTGACAACAATGGATCAGAGAAAAAGTGACAGAAGAAAATAGGTGTTTTTTTTTCAGTTATGAACAGGTTAGAAATTCAGAATTGAAAAACACTGGCAGAAAGTTATGAAAACCTCTTGAGAGCTTCCTCTATATAATTCATAACATATACTAGAGTTCCATATTGGTGTCAATAAATCTCAAATCTTATGCATATTTATTAGATAATCCTCTTTGAGATATCCTCCTTTATTCAAGGATTTATTTTCTAAGGTTTAGTTCTCAGAGGTTTCAGTAAATACTGAAAATAGGCAAGTCTACTACAACATGATATTATGGGAGAGAGAGAGAAAGGTCATGCTCACGTCACTTCTATTATATTATATTGTTATAATTGTTCTAGTTTACAATTATTATTGTTAATATCTCACTTTGCCCAAGTTATACAATAAACTTCATTGTAGGTATGTACATATATAAAATTTTAGAATATATACATATGGTTCAATACTACCTATGGTTTCTGGCATGCACTGGGAATCTTGGAAGACTTCCCCTATGGATAAGAGAAGATTACTGTATACTTGGGTTTTTTCAAAATTGATACTTTCTCTGTTGAATGACTTTTAGAAGTCTCTCTCTATTTCTTCCAGATCCCCTTATGCCAGTCGAATTTGTAAAGATTATTTTTAACTTTCTATTATTACTGATGGAGATGTACATGAAACTTGTTAAAATTAACTTCATTTCCCTTCCACATCCTTCACCAAAAGAAAGCACTCTTTTTTTTTTTCCTCAAAGGAATTGAGTTAATTGTCATATTGAGACATTAAATTCTGCAAGCTGGTTATATGGTTGTTCAGCTTGTTGTTCACTCAGCACATTTTTTTCCCAATCAATTAATAAAACTGACAGGGAATATATAGTTAGTTCAAAAATGTCTTTCAGTTGATTTTCAATAAGCCATCTTGCTGTTTTGAGAATGGGTCAGGAAGGATGCTGAAGCATAACAATTTTATGTACTCTACGTTGATATGTTAAGACCCAGTAGTCAAAATTGGCAAAGGAAAACTCAAGGTCACAGTGTTTAAACCTTGCTCTCAAACTGATTTTCTGTGTGACTCTTGGGGATGCTGTTCAACTTCAGCTACCTATTTTAATTCTTTGCTTTCTTTAAATACCAAGCTGCCTGTGTCAAAAACCAAATAATGAATCATAGGGGATTTGGCCTCAGATTTGAGGTTGAGTAGAGAGCTGAGTGACAGTTTGTTATATTTCACATTTTTGAATAATATTGAATCAGTCATGTATTTTTCAAAGTTAAGAGACAAGAGGGCAAAACTTAGGCATAATATAACAAGATAGTATTTTAGTAGCTTGGTAAAGATGGAATTCTCATTGCTTACAATAGTAAATTCACTATTCATCTTTCATCTGTAAAGGAATTCACTTAACATGGTTCCTTGTGTTGTCTATTTTGAT
Source organism: Otolemur garnettii (assembly GCF_000181295.1). Lineage (NCBI taxonomy): Eukaryota > Metazoa > Chordata > Mammalia > Primates > Galagidae > Otolemur > Otolemur garnettii. The sequence continues at coordinate 952,884 of NW_003852459.1, forward strand.
TTTCACTTACATGAACTATATCCACATGACACATTAAAGAATAAACACCAAATGTGCATTGAATCTGGAGTTGGTCAACATGAAGGGATAGAGTACTGTTATCTCAAAGTTTTATGATAATTCACATAATATTATGCATATTTACCTTCCAAAAATAAATTACATAACATACTTCACATATGCAATTCTAACTTCTGTATTTTTCATATTAAAATGACATTATATTATACCCTTATAATACAATTGAGAATAGTATCCTACAAGAGGGACTCTACTCATCAAACGCAAACATTGTAACCTAGTTGTTTGTACCCTCATATTAACCTGAAATGAAAAAAGAGAATATTATCCTAGTATCTTTTTTCTCCTCTTGTTCTTTATGGCCCAATGATATGGATTTTAAGTGGAAAATGGGTCATATTCCATCCTTATTCCAATGTAACTCCTCTTGGTCTATTTCTAAGTTTTTTTTTTTTTTCACATTTTCACATTCAAACTCATCTTTTTCCACTCAGAAACTTGTAATTCACCCTTACAAAGAACTTAAGGCTCCCTTGAGCATACTATGCTTTTTTCATGCCTGTAAGCCCTTGTACATGTGGGTCCCCATTTTTAGAATGTTCTTTCTCTCCTCATTTGCCTCCCTAACTCTTAGAAGTGAGCTATCCATCAACTATCAGCTCTCTTAGAAGATCTTCCTACACCCCCTCAAGCAGAATTAGATGCTTCCATTTTATTCTACCTAGCAATTTTTACTTATTTCCATTATGACATGTGATTTCCATGAAGGCAAAAAAAATAGAACTTTATGCATCCCCAGTGCTTAGGTAAATATCTACAATACTGTCAGCGCACAACAAAAGTTTACTGAAGTTCATAAGTATTGGGAAAAATGTATTCTGTTGCTATCGGCACATTTCAAAAATTCATTTGGCCTCA
>NW_003852459.1:954648-958083 GCF_000181295.1 Otolemur garnettii
GTTAATCTTGAACTCCAAGTGTCCTTAGCAGGATAGCAAAAAGCCTGATAAATCAGTATTAAGACATCACATATCTTTGCAAAAGCATATTTCTAGTTAAGTAGATTTTATAAAACTAAGACTGTGAAAAACGAGTATGTATTTACATATACATATGTGTATATGTGTTTATATGTGTACTATGTACACACACATATATAGAGAAAAAAATTTTAATAAGTACACAATCTTAATTTCATGTAGGAGTCATTCATCACTATAAACAATATCTATCTGACCCTTTCAAAAGCATAAAACACTTACAGAAGATTTGTCCTTTCTAGGAAATGTTGCATTGCTTCTGAGAAACATTAAACTTGGCCCTGAAATTAACCAGTATTAAGGGTTATAGCCTTTCAATAAACTAGTACAATTACTTAAACTAATCTCTTTTGGAGGAAACGCTTACACCTGAGCTAGAAATGAAACTATCTGATCACCTTAGCACAACTCAATCACAAAAACAATACAAGAGGATCTATCTTAAATTGCAGGGGCCTTACTTACAAAAGCAGTGTAAGCATCCAAATGCAAGTTTTCCTTGCTAATTCTCTAGCTTTACGCTTATTGAGTTGTTTTTTCTTTTTTAATTTTCAAGTCACTTGAGTACATATTAATGAAGCTTCCCTCCTTGTGCTTTACGCCCAATGTTGCTGATAGACTCCCTTTCTACACTTTGCTTGTAATTACATCTCTTCTTCGTTCCTTTGTTTTGCATCCTGCATGTTGATATTCTCTTTACCATGATTAAAGATATTGACAATATTTTCCAGTGTGGAATTTTGAAAATGGGACTAGAACAAGATCCATCAGTACAATAAAGTGAAATTAAAAATGACAACAAAGTGCTCCAAATCCATTTATTTTCATAAGCTTCATCAACTTCCTTCCTGTCTCCCTCCCTTCCTTTCTTCTTTTCATCTTAGTAGCTGCAAACTAATCTTGTACCACTCTGAAATTGGTTTTAGAATCCTTTCTAGAAGACTGAAAAAATAGAGTCCTGAATATTTGACCTCAGAAATAGCTTCTAGGTAAATTCTTCTTTAGAGAATTTGGAATACATATGAGATTTAAGCAGAACTTTTAAGGGTTGTTAATTTTCTCATGGTGTGTCATGGGATGGTGATAAGGGCTGTCATTTACCTTGGTCCATTGTGAGAATTATAATGGACCAAGAATTATAATTCTCTAAAAATTTATAAATTCTCCCCAGGATTTCTTAATCACTTTCTCTGAAGAGTTTAGTTTTATGGAGTGACCTAAAAAAGAAAAAAAAAAAATAGATCCACAACATTTTACACGTCACAAGTTGACATCTAAATAAATACAGTAGAATTACTGAACATAGTTTATAGGTGAAAGGAAAAAAATGTAATTGAACATATTAGGAAAGTTGTACTCCAAATGGCAAGTAAAGAAATCCATCGATTGGAATTTTTAGAAGTCTTAATGTTTTATTTCAAAGAGTTAGCTGATATTACATACATAAGAGAATCTTACTCTTCTTTAGGTCCCTGATTATACATGTGTATACTGGTTAAATATATCACATATTCATAATTATATCTCACGTTCAGCTCAGAAAAGCAAGAAATCAGAATAGATGAGGATGTGTGCTGTGTGTCCATCTGTGTATTTTAAGTGAGCTTTTCATACTTCAGAGAGTTTCATTCTCTAATCAGTTTTAGGAAATGTTTCGTACTCATGCTCTTAGATTTAAGAACATTGCGGTGTTTACTAGGAAACAATTACATTGATTATAGGTCTCCCACTTCTTTTCTGCTACACATTATAAAAAGAGGAATTGTCTTGAGCCACACAGTAAATACACAAACACTAAGGAAAGCTGACAAGCCAAAGAAAAGGTTCATGCATATTTTTTTGTGATCTCCAACACCACAGATAAGCAACAGTCCTCAAATAATCTGCATGCAGCAGTAGGTCACAGGTTGTCCCTAGGTGACATAGTCATTTTCCTAATGACACAGAAGAAAGAATCCCAATTTAGAGGGCCTGAGGACTTCCCATATTCTTTTAACACAGTAAGAGGAGATAGTGCCACAGAGTCTATCATTGCTGTGTACATTTCAATAGCTCACACTGCACTGTGAATGTAATCGAAATAGGAAGTCACTAAAAGGAGGGCTTCTTTTGCAAATGCTCATTTCAAATGTTAACATAATAAGTTATCTTAAGATTATCAAATTTAAAATAATATTTTAAAGTATTTTTTACTTAACACTTTAAGTATTTAATACTTAAATTAATACTTTATTAATTTTTTGATACAGCACAGCTGATCCTGTTTCTATTAGTTGAGTTTGTTTATTTGTCCCATCATTCTTAGTACCACTGTATGCATTTTTGTGGGATATCCTGGATTGAGAGGACTTTTATTACACAGAATGCATTTTTGTTGCTCATGAAATTAGATAAGGTGATATTACCACCACGAGGAAGTACTCTGTAGGAAGGGATGAAATTTTGAAAAATAAAAAGTGGTGATTTGAAAGTTATTATAAAAATTTTACAAGAACATTTCTATATGTAAGTACACCCATATACAAAAATCCATTTTTCTTTCTTCAGATGGAACCAAATTATAGAGATGAAAATATCAATGTAATAGAAAATCATTAATAATAGATATCTTTTCATTATCCTAGCTAGGAAGAAATTGATTTTTCTAAGAAACATTCTGAAAACAACTCAGTTGTTACAAAAACATTGCCAAGGCCAGAACACCACCTTCAACAAGTTAAACTTTTCTCCTTATTAATTTTCATGAAGGATACAAATATATTACTAAATGTACTTTGGATCCTTTGTTAGAAAAAGGTAAATTCACCTATCTTGGAATCATGTGTTAGGCTTCAGGTAAAATTACTTGAATTAGAGTATGTGCTTAGAACACAACCAAAAAGGAAGCAATGTAAAGTGAAGTGATATATTCAGAATTATTCTGCAAAGAAAAAGCACTTGCAAGAAACAATGCAATATTTGAATTAATCTGATTTCTTTATTGTGTATCTATATTGGATGAGAAAGTTCCTTAGAGACCTGACAGGACTGGCGCCTGATTAACTCTCCAGAAAAGCACCATTCCTTTGGGTGTGATCATAAATTAGCTGAAAGGTTAAGGATGAGAAAGTAGACTCAGTTCCCACAATGCACTTTTGCATACAACCACTCACCTCTTCTCATTTAAACACAAATCATAGACATAGAGTAAATCTAAAGTTGCCCATAAGATTTAGTGTTTGTCCATGTACTGGGGCCATTCCACCGAACCAAACAAGTAAACATATTTCTGAATTCCTTTTTATTTCACGTAGAAATATTTCAGTCAAGTTTTGAGTCTCAAATGACTGCATCTTTCAATCACTTTGATTCTAC
>NW_003852459.1:958410-966072 GCF_000181295.1 Otolemur garnettii
ACTCATCTATGAGATCATAAACTGTACATTTTATTAGAAAACTCAGACATACTGTAATATGATCTTCAACACTGAAATATGGTTAAGATACTGAAATTTGTGTAATCACCACTGAAGTATTTGGAAAGATGATTTTGCTCTTCTAAAAGCTTAGTCACACAAATCCATATGAAACTTTCACAAAAGCCTGAATTGTAACTGAGTTGAATAGAATTAGGCTCCAGAAAATACAATTAATACATGAAAAGAAATGCTTATCACTTTGTAATTCAGTACTTCTCTTTCTCTTAATATCATTCTTTCACTATATAATTATATAAAGGAACACATGTCTCAAAGCCTCTAAATAACAATAAAATATCTCACTCATTATTATTACGCATGACTTCATAACTGAAACTCAGAATGTGCTGGCCCTTTTTTGAACCCATTCAGAAGTCAAGGCTAGGAATGGATACTCAGGCCAAAAGGGAAAGCTCTGCTGACAACCTTTAGTTTCTCAGTCAGAATTTTACCTCAGAGCCAGAGTAATTGGACCTACTTTTAGAAAGAAGGAAAAGATCTAGTAGCAAGTTGGTTTCAGCAGCCCATGTTCTCTCAACAGCCTGATATCTCTGCAAATTATCTTTCTGAGATTTACTCTTTTTTCTAATATATTTTTCCTTCTTTGGTTTTAAATCAAGTTTACTGGGAAACCATCAGGCCTCTTGACAGGTTTTGTTGGCCTATACATTGTTTACTATCCTAGATTTCGAAATAATACTGTCTGGATTTGCATACTTTAAACACATATACATTTGGAACTTCTGAAAAAACTGAAACTTTAAATGACCTGAGACCTTATCCCCCATGACAGCAAATTAGTTTGTATGAATCTGTATAGGATAAAGACCAGATATGTTATCTCCAGTTTCTCCAGTTGCCTTTACTCTATATTGTCCTACTGAGACAGAATGAAGGGTGGGTTCTTATTGAGATCTTAGCTTCAATGTCCTTTGTGCAACACTCAGTATATGAGAATCTGAGTTAGAAACTTCCAGTTCACTGGTTTCTTTCCTAGCTCTGTGTTGTAGCCTGGTTCACATGATTGATGACTTGATTCTGTTCCAGATCTGGGTCCTTACCTTGGTCCTCTATATTTTACTGTTTTTATACTTATTTGTCTCACATTTCATTCCTTCTACCCCATCCTCAGTTCTATTACAATGTGCCAATTCCAATTAACTTTTTATTAATTTTTAGATCCTAATTATTTCTTCCTCATATCATTCACATATAGGTTAATCTTTTACCACTGTAGACTTTAAATGCTGGATTTTGAAAAAATCTGAAGAAAGTGAATAGTATAACATTATAGAAATAATAACAAGGAACATATGTTCCATGAATATAGCCACCTAACGTGTTTGGTTGCAGAAGCGTTCCTCCAAACGCTCTTTGTTTTAGCAAAGGTTCAGAGAAACTTTCAGGACTATGTGATACCCATCTACTGTGACAAAGACCTCTCATTTGTCCTTTGCTCACAAGTCTTCTTTTATATGAAATAAATAATTGTTTAAGAATCAACTTCAAAGTTTGAATGTGTATGTAGATGTGCTTCACAGCATTTTCAATACAACACAATAGTGTCAGCTATGAAATGCATAGTAAGTGTCTGGCAATAAAATTTATGCTTCCTCTATGACTGATACAGTGACAGGTCATAGGTTCTCTTTGAATTTTCATTACTATGCGAAATTTAATATTTTGGTTGCATTGTTCCACAAATGGACTTACCCTGGCAATGTACTCCTTCATCAGACCCATCTGAGCAGTCCAAGACACCATTGCACAATTGAGATAGATGAACACATCTTTTGGTACCAAGGCAAGCAATATGATTGAAGGGGCACTTGATTTCTACCTCCTCAGGACCTGAAAAAAAGGTAAAAAGGAAAAGAATGATGAGTGTTAGCTTTGCTTTTTAAATAGTAAAACTGTCCAGTAAATGAAATTACCACCATTCACTTGCAAAACAAAACTATATAAAATACTACCAGAGGGCACCTCTGATTCTCAGAAACATCAGAATTACCCTATATAAATAAAACTGCAATTTTTAAAAGCTGCATAGGAAATGAAATATTGTGTATTCTTTCAAACAATGAATTAAAACACAAATACTCATTTCAATCACTGAAATAGCATGGATTTAAAGTCTGAGAGTTGATTTGAGTCATTTTTTTCTTATCCATGCATAAGTTGGCCAAGATACTTCAACCCTTTGAGTCTCAATATCCTTAACTGTAAAGTTTGGAAAATGGTACTTGGCAGGTTTCTTTTATTAGAATGATGTCAGGTAACATGAATAAAAAGATTTTAGTGGAATTTGAATGAAGTATCAATTTGCAAATTATTTTTATTCTATTCCTTAAGAATATGAAGAACAGTTATCAATATGTATATATACATACATATATGAATTACATAGTTTTAAAAAAACTTACATTGAGCAACTATAATGCAATAGAATTTACCAAAGAGGAAGGAGGTGGTGATGAGTTTGGCATTCTCATTGACTTTCCCTGCTAGGAGTAACTATTTTGCCGTTAATTATCACTTTTTTGTTTTTAAGGATATGCCTAGGTCAGAACATAGTCTTTTCTTGAGATTCACCATTTCCAAATCTTCACACATCCAATTTGTATGTTGTTCTACCTAAATTTCAGGTCACTAATTCCCAAATCTGACTTCAATAGTCACTTTCCAAGTTCCCCATAGGATTCTTAGTCTCTGGATCTATCTCTTCCCAAATCCAAATGCAATAATACCAATAGGACTACAATCATGCCTTAAGTGGACACTGGTTTTGCAACATCTCTGAGTCCATAGTTAGACACACTTAGGTTTTAATCACAGTTTTGTGAATTTCAAGGGACCATTAATTAAATAATCATTATTTTTTTTAACCACAAAATGGGATTATCAACTGAGATTGACTACAAAGCACTGATAGTGAGATGCAGGCTCAGAGTGGGAATTCACCACGTGTCAGTCATGTGAATACAGGCAGCATCACAGTCATTAACAGACCTGACTGAATGCTGAGTCCAAATGCCAGCCCACATGCCAAACCACCACTTTATAAGCTGAGTGGCTTGGGCAAGTCAAATTCCATCTCTGTACTACTTCACAGAGTTGTGATGAGGATCCTATTAAAGCTCTGGCATGCTGCCTGTGAGCACTAAAGTGTTTGCTATTATTGTAGTTAAACAAAGTAAGTTCTAAGAAGTCACGTTTCCTTCCTATATACTTACATCTCATAAATTTCTTTTCTTTGCAAGTCCTTTCTCCAAAACACAAATACTCACTTCAATCAAAAATGATTGAAGAAAAAAAACAAGTAAAAAATTTCAAGTTTTACTTTTAAAACATGAAAAAAAAAACAAGTAAAAATTTCATGTTTTACTCTTACTATTTAGTTGAAGAAAAATAGTAATGAATAATAATGATGTAATAATAATGAAAAGGCCAATTTGACATATTCGAGTATGCAAAATTATAAGAAATTGTAATTGTATAGAATCAGAAAGCAACAGCAGGATATATTACATAGAAAAAGAAGGATAGAATTGCCAAAAGTAAAATATATTTTTGAAGTACCTTATCATATACGAATACTGTTTGTTGATAAAATGGCATTCTCTCAAACGTCTATGTTTTGAGGGATATGAACAAAATTTTCTGATGTAGATTCGCTAGCTGAAATGTTGTCTCTAACACGTTTCTCTGTAATTTTCACATACATTTAAATAATTACGGCTATACAAGGCTATTAATTTTGTTAAACACCTGTCACCCCTAATGTGCAACTTTTACTATAGCATGCTTCTATGACTTAAGTACCAATATTTTTAATAAGATACATTTATTTCTCCATATGTTTATATGTGTGCATATATGCAAATATATGATTAAACTACAAATACACAAGTTTGAATCTAAATTACGAGAATAAAAACTAGCAAAACACTTTTCACAAAGAGTTTCCAGCTACTTTATCTTATGTTTATAAGATGAACATAAATTGATTTAAAAATAAAATTGGGGAAATAAAAATTAATTTTGAAAAATCCATAAACTTCTATGACCGACAGTCACAAAGTAGTTTATTTTAAAATTAATTCACTGATTCCTGAAAATTGAAAAGGTGAATCCTTGAATAATGTCAAAGTGGTCTTTCGGCCAGTTATACTTAGATCGCTGTGTAAAAATTCCAAAAATAACCCACAGAAAGAACACTTCATAAACCTGGTAGATTTTAGAAGTTTGATAGTTAGAAATGAAAAATGACTCAGCAGTTATTGTAAGCAGCAAGAGTTCTTATCAATTGATACATGTGTTGGCTCAAATAAAAGTAAAATTTTTCATTGTCATTATTATCAAGTAACAGCAAAGCATGATACCAGGGGTGAAATGCACATGTAGGAGCCAGAAGAAAGGCTCGGCTACTTATAAATTTTGACAAAATAGAAAAAATATTTTAAATTTCTCAAAGATAATATATGCAAGAACTATTGGATTATTTCTAGTCATAACATGGGGGGGGGACAAGAGAGAAATTCATTTGGAAAAACTAGAGTTACTTGTCTTAGAGACTAGTCACTATAACCTTCCCATCTTTGATATACATTTGCCTTGCTCGTCATTACTTACATGATGTCCCCAAAGTCACTGTACTTAGGGAAAATGGGAAATTGTAGCTGAATGTACTTTTATTCATCAAATATTTATTATAAAATTTTACAAAGAGGTGGTTATCATCAAGAGAATATTTTGTAAATAAAGTGTCAAAAATATATATACATTTTAAGAAAGGAAAAAAGCCATATTAAAATTGTAATACTCAATATATACCAATAACAAAAAAATGAATGCAAGTCACATTTGACTTCTGCAATCACAAGAGATACCCAGAGGTTACCATCAGTGTCCATCAATGTCCAGACATTTCTGATTACGAAAAAGTAATGCACCGATAACATCACCTAAAATGTGTATGCATTTTTTGGTACCCCTGGTATTATGTAAAACTTTGTAACGAATTTTCCATTTTCCCTGTGTATGGTGACTCTTGGGATACCCTGTACTAGGAAACCCTTAAGACAGCTGGATCTGGCTAACTGAATTGTACTTAACTAATCCTTTCCAAATTTTCATATCAAAACACATTAAGACAATAGTATTTGCAAGATACACTAAAGTAAATAGCAGAGATTATTTGTATAGGTTGTCCCAGGCTTTGGGAATGAATCTCATAGTTGAGGGAATCCAGTTTTTTAACCCCCTTGACCAATGCTAGGATATTTGAGTTGATAAACTCTGCTGAAACCAGAGTTTTGTTGTTATTCCTTCTGGAAAGTGAAGATAGAGACGGGCTAGTTTGAGAAATAGCAATGCCTGCCTCAACTGGAATTCTCTAAAGAGTCAGGAAATGTGATTATTTAGTATACTCTTGATTTGGGGAATAAGCCATCCTGTGTTCCTAATGATCACTTGTGCAGTGCAAGTGTGTATATCCCATAAAAGTACCTTTAGTCCATCCTGTAAATGGATCAAAGAACCAAGCTAATTACTTCTTCTACCCATCTACTTGTGTGAAAAGAAGCATGTGATAATGGAGGCTGCATGAATTCCTGAGAATGTCAAAGTTCCATTAAATTAAAGGATTCATCTGGTGAAGACTTTTAGGCATTCAGAACATTTCACAGCCACAGTCAAAAACTGTACGTAATAAGGAACATGTGTGTGCATGTTCTTGGATTTATCTGAGGTTAACTCTTTAGCAGCTGAATCATAGTAGTTAGGGGGGGCACGAGATAGCAACTGGGATGATATAGGATAGTAGTTGGGTGATGTAAGTATTCGAAAATAGTATAAAGACATGTTACATTTTTAACAAGTATGGCAGTTCTGCTGAGACTATGGCCTCAGCTTTCAGGAACACACATTCAGCAAACATTTCCAGGCCCCCCAATCCAATTTTGAATGACCCAAGCAAGACAGTAAAATTTAAATTATAACACTGTAAAAAGAAAACCTCTATCATTAGGGGTATGGATTTAAGTGATATAAACATATAAAAATAGTGTTTATACTTTTAAATTATTTATAGGTCTTACCCAATTAGTTGAAATAGCTTTCATTTCTTAAACTAAATCTCATTTTACAAACAAGCCTGCTAGGATAATGCAAGGATAATGTGATTCATCTGTATCCTTTTGTATGTTTATTTTTTAAAATATAGAGTAAATATTTTACCATGTTTAGTAAAAAGGGCTAAGAAAAGATCTGAGTTTTTCTGATTAAAGAAAATTCAGACCACGCATTTTGTGAAGAGGTAGAGATTTTTCTTCTGCTAAAATGGCAAAATACCTGCATGTGTGGCAACATGAGCACATCTCAGCAGAAACAGCCTCACACCTCCTTCCCCAAAACCTAACCTCTCCACCTTACGCCGTATCATACCCTACTCTGGGGGTTTTGTCTGATTATGAATCACCTTTTGGTCGCATTTCCCACTTACACCTTTTGTCTACTTACTTACAATCTTACTCAACTTTCTTAACATACACACAATAATACAGTCACTTTTGCTGGTTAAACTTTCCTGAAAGCAATATCCTTTGTTTTTCCTACTTAAAAAAATATTTACTGCTAAATTTCTTCAGAACATAGAGCACACCTGCTGCATTACCAGTCCTTTGTCACATTAGCCTCCACTTGGAACATTCTGTGGAACTTGTTCTCTCCGGGCTCTCTGGTCTTGCTCACAGTAAAGCCAGGGGCATACAGAGTTTTCAAAACAACTGACCAGAATTCCTCTCTTGGACACTTCTTCCTTCCACATTCCTTTCTCATGTTTCTTCTACTCTACTCACACCATCTCTGTTGCTGTTAGTGCTGCCATCATTCCAAGGGACATACCTGGATACGTTTCACACGTGCTTTTTCATTCATTTCCCTTCATCTTCCCCCTAGGAAATACACGCTTTTTCTTCAACTGTACGTAACTGTCATGACTTTCCTTGCAAAGCTTTTCTGACTTCTCCAAACTCTGTAGTCCATTATGAACGTGTTCATAATTATTGTTTTCCAGAGTTTTTCTTCAATATGAGACCTGTCAGTGATTATTTCTCATCAGTCTCCCGAAGGCAAACACCTAGCAAACTACTGGACACAGAAGAGGTGCCTGATACACAGCTGCTGAACAAATGCACAGGACGTTTTGTCTCCTGGCTGATCCCTATGTCCCTTGGACATGCTAGAAGTTACCTGTCCAACATTAATGTATTTCAGACCAGGTTCTACAAATACCACTTTCATCCTGTGACTACTCTTGAAATGACAATGGTTCTCAACTGCAGACCACAAGAAAACCAAACTCCTCGGCCTGTTTTCACCATCCAGTTCCATCTCAATTAGCACTATTTACAACCATCGTCAGTATTCATACTCAGACTGCATTCAGTGCCATCTTCAACCTCCCTAAAATACTCCACTGTATTTCCACTCATGGATTTTTCATTATGTAATATTATCATTTGGAAAGTAAACTGTCTGCTTATTCTTTGTCCAACAAATTCCTTCAGGGTCAAGCTCAAATTACTTAACCGCAACAAA
>NW_003852459.1:966092-967226 GCF_000181295.1 Otolemur garnettii
TTATTTGGTAAAAGTAGTATATAATGTAAATATATTTAATATCATACTTCTGTTTAATATTAAACATAATATTGAATTACAAATACACTGAAAAAATAATACAACTTTCCCCAAACTGCATTTATTTCATAAGATACTCTTCTTATTTTCAAATACAATTTACTTCTACATGTGAACTAGTTCACTTGACAAACTGATATTTTAAGGGGGAAAAAATGAAAGAAATTAATAGTACAGTAGAACTTCTGGAAGTTGACCAGCCAAAGGACTATAGCAAATTGGTTAATAGATGGAAGTGATCAACATAAGGGAACCAGGCTTACCATACCAATGCATACATAAAGCACATGTCTGTTTTATGACAATTAGGTAAACTTAAGGTGTTTGATGTAGGTAGGTGGCCAACTATGGGGGTTCAACCATATTTAAGATTCACCTATAATTTATGAGCTTCAACATCTAAGTAAACAATATTAACTGATATTATTTGTTAAAATATTCTTGGTTGGGACATTCTACACAAATGGTAGCTTTTCTGAGGATATCATTTTTCCCACCTTGTTCTATGAACCTGTTCTGGCATTTTTTATATCATATTTTAATTTTTCATAGTACAGACCTCACTGTACAGTTTATGAACTGTATTATACTTGTACTTTTCATATCCTTCTTGAGGCTCAAGGCCTTTCATTGATTTGTTCTTTTTTCCTCTTCCACTTTACCATATTTAGTAGTATAATGTAGCAATAAAAACATATTGATTACCAGATGGTACAAATCAAATAAAAAATAATTTGAAATATAAGATAATCACCAAATTTGATATGTAAAGCAGTAGATGTCTTCAAAATTCAGAAATTCAAAATTATGCAGTTTTTGAATTCATCTGATTATACTTTTATCTATTCACCTAAAATTTAGATTTGATTATGTTTAGAAAAATTATTTCAAACTCATTTTCAGTAAAGTCTAGTTCTGATTAAAAACTATTGATGCAGTCCATAGGATTACTTCTATGAATCAGCTATCTTTATTTATTTAGCTTTTGAACATGTAATCTTGTAGAAATTTTCTCTTTATTAAATTGAAGATCCTATGGCAGGCATCCTCAAACTATGACCCACGGGCCACATG
>NW_003852459.1:968352-970406 GCF_000181295.1 Otolemur garnettii
AGGTGTTTGATGTAGGTAGGTGGCCAACTATGGGGGTTCAACCATATCTCAAATACAGTTAAAATTTATGAGCTTCAACATCTAAGTAAACAATATTAACTGATATTATTTGTTAAAATATTCTTGGCTACATGGCTACATTTAAGGATATAGGACTATGAACGAGAATTTCTAAAGATTCATGTGCACACCATCTAATTAGTAACTCACTCAAATAATTTCTGTCTAAAATAGGTTGTAGTAATAGTAATGGCTTTTGTGTTTACGTATTTCAAATGGATGTTGTAAAGATTCGTGAACTGGAAGAGATGTAAAGGTGATTGATTTTGTCCGGCTGCACTACCCTTAAGCCATCTCTGACATCTGTCCTATTTTATAAAGCCCTGGAGAAGGAGATTTTGCAGCTTTGATAACTTGTTTCAGGATGTAAAAACTCTTTCTCTTTAGTCCTTCCTCTTTAGAGGTCTCAATGTAGGAAAATTTCTTGCATCTAACATACAGAGCTTTATTTATGCATTTGATATATGAAAAGCATACCTGGTTACCTAAGAAAGATTGTGCTATATTGAAGTAATTATGCTATAACCAAAGTAACTATTTTGTGTACTATTATTAATATAAATGAATAAATGCTTAGGTAAGACTATTTTACTAAAGATTTCTGGATTGTATCGGAAAACATTGCCATGTTAAACTAGAAAGTCCCATATTTGTGTGTGTGTGTGTGATTGTGTTTTCTGCTAACTTTAGAACATGTCCTGTAATTTTTATCAGTTTAATTTACTGTTGGCATCTGAATGCAAGAAAAATTGGTTAATTAATAACATTTGCCTACACTGAAATTATAAACACTTAGAACATAGAGCTAGCAAATGAAAAATATTGTATGGACATTGCCAAAGTATTATTGTCATTAATGATAGCCTTAGAAATAAGAAATTTATCAGACCTACAGACTTCCTATCTTGCTTTCTGACCTTCCATTAAAAGAGAAAATACATAAGAAAATAAATGAAATCATTGCTTTATAAGTGACTGTCACTGCAACATTAAATCTACTGCTAATAGAAAAAACTCAGCCTAAGTGATTTAAAAAATCAGTGCTTATTTATGTATTTTAAATACACCTTTCTTCTCCTAGGTGCCTTCTTCACATGTTCCTGAAGTGCTGGTTTGCCCCACCACTCTGTCAAAAGCTCCAGAAATTCCCTTCCCCCACTCTTCTCCCCCCTTTACCCAGGTTAAAATGTACCTGCCACTCTTTTTTTAAATCTCTTAGAGCCCTACTCTTTGCTAGCCAACTTGACGTACAGGCACAACCTAGGTTACAAACATTTGACTGACATCTGAATTGCACTTACAAAAGCAGGCTATTAGATGTAATAGGTAAATGTACCTGTACCAACTTACGCACCAATTCGACTTAAGAACAAACCTACAGAACCTATCTCATTCATAACAAGGGGACTGCCTATACCAGGTTATACCTCTCACAAGTAATATATTCCCATTAAACAGGATTCTTAGGAGAACAATAGGTTAGCCCTAAAAATTGGAATTGCACACCATCTCTGAAAATAATAAAAGTACTTTTGTTAGAAGATACTTTGACACTTGTGAGGGGGGGAGACTTTGCTGATTTGTACAGCTGAGTATCAACTCTGACTTTTTAAATGAATAAATACGTATTTAATAAATGCATCAGAAAGAAGATGCCCTCCAATCTTCAGTTTTCAGAAAACCCTGCTGAGTCCTCAAGAAGCAAAACACATGTTCTTGTCATTACTCAAAACTTCTCTCTGAAGAAAAGAGTTGCCCAATTTTCAGGAGAAATAACTAAGGAATTAGAAGATAAAAATGTTCCATTTGAGGGTATCTGTCTTCTGAAATATAAAATAGAAGTTAAATGTTTCATCCTTGTAGGTAGATAATTTTTTCCTTTTTTTCTCCCATTGTAACTGATAATAACTCCTCATTGCTATTCTGACCCAATAAAGTCTACCCAATTAGAATTAAAGATGACTCTCTGGAAGGAAGCATGTTATTAAACTATG
>NW_003852459.1:971282-974635 GCF_000181295.1 Otolemur garnettii
GGTCACCTTAATCATAGCTCACAATAAACTCAAACTCTCAGGCTTGAGCAATCCTCTTGCTTCAGCCTCCCAAGTAGCTGGGATTAGAGATGAGCACCACCATGCCTAGCTAGTTTTTCTATTTTTAATAGAAATGGGGTATTGATCTTCCTCAGACTGGTCTTGAACTCCTGAGCTCAGGCAATCTACCTGTCTCAGCCTCCTAGAATGCTAGAATTACAGGCATGAGCCACCAAGTCCAGCCATAGAAAGCCAACATTTAAGGACTAAATCACAAGAAACCAAAACTAGTACACACAATGTCTCTGTAACATTCTTGTTCTTGGATTAACAAAAAAAGTTAGTAGGACTACATTGAAGATTAACAAAAAGATTTCTTGTCTAATTTTCTCATCACCATTGTTTAGACAAGAAGAAATCAACTCCATAAAAACTGGAAAACAGACTTTATTATTTTATAGATAACATTCAGGACAACATTGAATATACTGACCTAAAAACAAACAAACAAAACTATTTTTCTGAATTAAAGAGAAGTTTACTCTAAGACTTTTGGTCTAAAAACTCAAAATTGCTCTGGTGTATGTAGACCATGCATAGAAAGATCCAGCACATTTATTAAAATAAAAGTTATTTAACAGCTGTTTATTGGTTATTCTAGGTAGGAAAAAACCCTGACATTTTGGGTAGTGCCTGTGGCTCAAAGGAGTAGGGTGCTGGCCCCACATACCAGAGGTGGTGGGTTCAAACCTGAAAAAAAAAAACAACTGACATTATTTGGACCAAGTGGATAAGAGATAAACAGAGACAAGAGAAGAGGAAATAAATATATGCCTTGCATCATTCCATTACATTTTCAGAAAGAATGTTAGGCTGTATGTGAAAACAAGTAAACAATTGTTCCAAAGACTTGATTAGCATACAAATAGTATTGCAGTGAGAGGGATCAGTTAGAGCATGTGTAGTTAATCAATTGTCTTTCACTGGGAGAACCATGGTGTGACACACGGTGATTTTTATATAAGCCAATTTATACTTGAGAGGAAGATAGAATGTTTAACGGCCTGATTTAAAAGCCAGAGGATGATACAAACATTCTTAAACACAACAGTCCTAAATCACTGGCAAAATATATACTGTTATATATTTCAAACCAAAGGTAGAATGTTATTGATGAAAGACATTCTTTGAAAGTTGATTTTTTATGGCATTCCAAATGATGTTAACTCTGAAAACGATTCTATGATACACTGTTAATGAAAACAAACCATTTTTATTGCATTTTATAAAACTAGCATTGTATTAATAGGGTAATTGCTATTTATTAAGTACTTCCTATGTTCCAAGCTCTGTGGTAAGCACACAATGTCCATTATCTTATTAAATCCTCATAAGAACATTATGAGTTGAGTTAGGTACTATAATTGCTATTGTTTAGAGGAGGAAATTGAAGATTGCAGAGGTTAAATAGCTTCTTCAAGGTCACAGAGTTATAATGCTATTCTTTGAATTCAGATCTCCTATATCTTCAAAATTTTGTATATTATGCTACAATCTCAAACAAAAGAATGAAGCCTAACTATCTTTGTTTCTCTCTCTCACTCACCTTTGTAAAGTAGACTACAGAAGGATCTTGAGGAAAAAGGGAAGAAAATCATGTGAGGCATCAAAATTGTAAAGCCACACTGTGTCAACATTTAAATAGCTCTTGGCTGTTACTGTGATACCAAATATTTAACAAGAGTTGAATTATACTGCACAGGCTACTGATTCTATGCTCAGCCACAAAAAGGCTACTTGAGGGGAATCTTGGCCAGTTTGGGGTGATCCATGATCTCTGATAGTGGAAACATTGCCAATTCCCAGTATCGGGGCCTGTTCTGATGAAGGTAAAAGCCACAGGGCCAAGAGATGGCTAATGGGAAGCATGACAAGCTGGCTGACAGGTAAGCAAGTTGAGGAGTGCCAACGGGGCCTCTTGTTCTGCTCACTTATGTATGAGACATATGGGATTACTTGAGGAGCCCCATGCAGACACCAGATATTAACTATTTAAAATCAACATAGAAGTATTTTAATATTTTATCAACAAATATGGTTGTGCTATGAATACCAGCAAAATATTACCTGTTTCTAAGCATATTTCATTTCATAGTTCTACTCTAACTATCGGTTAGTTTACATACTTTGCCTTGATGATAGAATACTTATTAGCTGTGACCTTACATTGTCTTCAGTGATTAAAAAAAAAAGCCTTCCATAGTATGTATTGCTAAGATAATGCCCAGTTCTTCTAATGATCAGCTAATTGATCCGTAGCACAAAAACCTTTCCTTTACCCATTTAATTAGTGTATCACCATGTGCTTATTTCCACTTTGGTGGGCCATCCTCTGAGATCAAGCAGACTGGCCACATGACAGTTGTTACCCCTTCCTGATGAAGTCCTGCCAGTTCTGCCACTGCCACTAGGCACAGTCTCAGTGTCTGGTTAGCTTTGTAGGATGGAGCCCAGCATGAAGCTGTCAACATCACAGGTCCAAAGACGATACGGTACAATGATCTGCCTTTTCTGTTTTTCAGCCACAGGTTTTACCTCCTAATATCTGCCATCCCTATATCCTCTTCATGTTAGAACAGGCACTGGATAATTCAGTATCTCTGAAGCAATGAAAGAGCCTCAGAGAAAGAACTGATTCTGTATAGTAATCAGATGCATATTTAAAAAGACAAAGCCTTAACTAGGCTTGAGTTTAAGTTCAATGTGCAAGCACTAAACACTTAGCTAGATTCTTCTTGTGAGGCCCAATGAGGAATCCCTACAGGGCCTTTTAGGTTGCCCCTGTAACTACTTCAGTTCGTTAAAATAGCACCTTAGCTCCCTTGTTTTAAACAGAGCTGAATGTCTCCAGTTTATGTGAATAATTAAACAATTGCTAAATAGCAGCATCTGAATTAGGAGAAGAGGATTCTCCTCCCTCACAGAAATCATCTACTGGCAATGGTCACTTTTCTTCCAGATTTTATAATACAATTACTCCCTTTACAGCATACTGCATACAGAGGGTTATGTTGAATTAAAGGAGAACAGAGGACAATGAGATTCAGATTGAAACACACACATAGAATTGTTAGTGACACTACTCAGTAAATGGTATCTGAGTGGCCTGCAAAAAATAATGAACTAAAGATACTAGCTATCTGAATAGTAAAGCAGAATTCCTTCATTTATGGACAATTTTAATCATGTATAAAATTGCAATACCCCCTTGAAAATGTCCTTGGTACAAAACAGCAGCAAAAGAAATGTTCTGATTATCCATGTTACATATTATGAAAAAGATTGAAAAATAA
>NW_003852459.1:974911-978221 GCF_000181295.1 Otolemur garnettii
GCAGTGGGCAGAGCAAAATGATAGAGTAGAGACATCTGCTTTGCAGCTGGTCAGGGTGAGATTGGGGAGAGAAGGATCCAGGGATCTCTGGCTTGTGGACTGTACCCAGAACCACACCTTTGAGGGTGTAGGGAGGCAGCAGGAGACATCAGGACACAAAAGAAGGTTGAAAGCAGTGGAGAAGTGGCAAGTGTTTGCGGTCAGTCAGAGGCTGGCCGGCCATGGGGCAGCAGTGACTGCAGAAGTAACAGCAGCTAGAGTTTACAGAAAGCAGAAGGTAGAGTTTGCAGACAGGGAAGGCCTTCTCTATGTTTTGTTTTCGTTTTTGCTTTTGTTTCTCATGGCTCTGGGCACTTGGATGAGTTACCTTGGGAGACCTTGGGTGAGTGAGCAAGTGATGTTGAACAGTGCCCAGAGGCCAGGACTGAGCTGCTGGGGTGGAATGGAGCTTTCATTGTTCAGCTGCAGACTGGCTGCAGCCACTGTGGGAGAGCTGCCTTGAAAGTTCAAACCTCAGGGTCCTAGAAAGAAGCTGGTTCTTGCATGTCTGATAAGCAAGCAACCACTTTCGGAGAGATCCAAGCAATACACGCTTTCCTGGGAAAGCCACTGTTTAGCCAAGGGACATGGTTTGGGAAGGTCAAGGTGTGTGTTTTAAGCAGAGTGAGGAGAGATTCAGGCTTCCAACACTGAATCTTCCAACTATGTATATATATATATATATATATATAGTTTTATATATGTATATCTATATAGCTTTTACAATTTTTTTCCAATTTTTTTCCCTAGGCAATACTCAGTAGAACTATATATGTGTATATATATATATATATATATATATCTTTTACAATTTTTTTCCAAATTTTTCCCCCTAGATTTTTCTTTTTTTCTTTGTTTTTCTCATGTAAATATAACTTTCATTGTTGTCTTCTTTTTTTTTTTTTTTTTTGGCCGGGGCTGGGTTTGAACCCACCATCTCCAGCATATGGGGCTGGCACTCTACTCCTTGAGCCACAGGGACTACCCCATTATTGCCTTCTTTAATAATAAAGGCTTCATATATGCTAGTTTTTCTGCCCCTATTGCTTTATTTTCCCCCAATTTTATCCCTTAAGGTTTTTTGTTTATTTGTTTGGGTTTGAATTATAGTATTTTTGTTTTTCTTCTATATTTGGTGGAGGTGGGGTCCTATGTCTGCTCACACTGGCAAAGGGCCTGACCCTGACTGCCCAGAAGTTGTGATTTGTGGGTGTGGGTCAAAGTACCCTACTGCACACCACTATTACCCCTGTCTCTCTCTTTCTGTTCCTCTCTTCTTTTTCTCAATCTTCCCCTTTACTCACCCCCTTTCCTTTATTTTTTCTCTTTTTTAATATTTTATTCCTTCTTGCTTTTACTCTTCTCATCCTTTTAGTCCTTTACCAAAAGGACACTTCAACACCTTAGGTCAGAGCACAGTAACTTACAGAGCAAGAGGAAGTAAACAGAAAAAGTAGGGAAAGGAAACAGACAAAAAGAAAATACTCATGGGGAAAAATCAGCAGAAAAATCCTAGCAATATGAAAACCCAGACCAGAACATCCCCCGCCACCAAGGGATCATGATGTAGCTACTGCAGAGGATTCCACCTATAAAGAAATGTTAATCATGACAGAGAGAGAATTTAAAATATATATGATAAAAGCAATGAAGAAAATTGTTGAGAAAGTGGAAAATAACCAAAAGAGATGAACAACATGAAGAATATAGAAAGGATATAGCAGAGATTAATGAATTGAAGCAGTCAATCAGGGAACTGAAAGATGCAATAGAAAGTATCAATAATAGATTAGACGATTTAAAAAAAAAGAATCTCAGAGGTAGAGTATAAAGCTCTTTTACTCAGGCAGTTAAGGATATAGAAAAAAATAGAGAGAGAAAGCACAATGTTCACTGACAGAATTATGGGACTTCATGAAGTATTCAAACATACAAGTTATAGGTATCCCAGAAGGAGAAGAATGTCTCAGAGGAACGAGAGCCCTACTAAAATATATAATAAAAGAAAATTTCCAAATATCACCAAAGATTCTGATACTCTCCTTTCAGAGGGATATCAGACTCCACACTGTCTCAACTCAAATAGAGTTTCTCAAAGACACATTGTCATGAACCTGTTCAAAGTCAATACAAAAGAAGATTCTGCAAGCTGCCAGGATTAAGCGCCAATTGGCCTACAGGAGTAAATCCATCAGGGTGACTGAAAACTTCTCAAGTGAAATTTTCAAGCCAGAAGACAATGGTTATCTGCCTTTCATCTACTTAAGAAAAACAATTTTCAGTCCAGAATTCTATATTCTGCTAGCTATGTTATAAAATTGATGGATAAATCAAATCATTTACTGATACACAAACATTGAGAAAGTTAGCCACAACAAGACCAGCTCTACAGGAAATACTTAGACCTATTCTACACATTGACCATCACAATAGATCACCAGCAAAGTAAACAACTAAAGGACAAAACTGAGCTTCCACAATGATGCAAAAGAGAAAACGAAGCAATGGACTTTCGCTAAACAAGATGAATAGAACTTCACAACACTTATTAATTATCTCAATAAATGTTAATTTATTTTGAATTTTCCACTGAAGAGGCATTAGCTGGCTGATTGGATGAAAAAGCACAAGCCATCCCATTGATTTCTGTAGGAAACACATCTAGCCTTGAAGGACAAAGTAAAATCATGGATAAAGGATGGAAGACAATTTTCAGACAAATGGAGATCAGAAGAAATGAGGGATTGAAAACTTATTTTCAGATACAAGTGGACTTAAAAACAACTAAAGTAAAAAAAAAGACAAAGATGGACACTTCATATTGGTCAAGGGAACAATACAAGAAGATATTTCAATTCTAAATATTTATGCACCCAACTTAAATGCTCCCAGATTCATGAAACATACCTTAATTAGTCTGAGCAATAGGATATACCATAACACCATAATATCAGGGGACTTTAACACTCCACTTACAGAGCTGGGCGGATCCTCTAAACACAAACTAAACAAAAACACAAGGGACTTAAACATGATCCTAGAACAACTGTGCTTGATAGACATATATAGAACACTTCATCCAAAGCTAAAGAATATACATTCTTCTCATCAGCCCATGGAATATTCTACAAAATAGATCATATCCTAGGACACAAAACAAACCTCAACAAAATCAATGGAATTGAACTTTTACCTAGTATCTTCTCAGGCCACAAGGCAGTAAAGGTGAAACTAAGCTCAAACAAAAAATTGTCATCCCTACACAAAGGCA
>NW_003852459.1:984447-985659 GCF_000181295.1 Otolemur garnettii
CTCTGCAGAGGACACTTGCCTGAGTCTAAATAACCAATCTTACTAAAATAACCCTTATTTCCCATTACTTTTTGTGATATACATATTTACTTTCTCACTATTTATCATCCCTATAAGCCCAAATTCCTTTTCTTCATCTTGTCAATTTGCCAAATTCAGCACCCTTTTAAAAAAATAATATTTAATCTCTCAATGCTAACCAGTTCTTCAGATATTTACTTCTTTTCTATGAAGATCCTATGTTCCTGCAAAATAAATATTTTTCCTGTTAATGTGTCTTTTGTCACTTTAGTTTGAAGGCTCCTGTTACTTAACATAAGAGAGTAAGCAAATGATTTTTCTTCTCTACAGAGTATGTAGTACTATTTTTTAAAAAAATCAACAAACATTCCTCATTCCAAAGAAGGAAAATAAAGTGGATAGAACCTAAGAATTATGCTATAAGTCAGTGAATTGAGCAAGATTTGCTTTGGGAAGATAATCTGTAAAAGGAAGATTATAAACAGTAAAATATGGGAACATTTCACAGCCAGTGAGAGATTAAGCCATTAGGTTCTCCAGAATTTTAAAAGAAATCAATTAATAAAAAAGATTTGCTAACAACTAGATCAGTATAACAAGGACACAGATAGTATTATGAGGGAATGAACTTACTTGTTCTAGATAAATTCAAGCACAGTGTCTTATTCTTTAAGATGGTCTTGTGGGGGTGTCCAACCTGTAACCTGTGGGCTGCATGCACATTACTTGAGGACTGTTTTGTTTATCTGTGATGTCAGATATTAAGAAAAGTATGCACACACCTTTTATTTTGATCATCAGCTTTCATTAGTGTTTGTGTATTTAATGTGTGGCCCAAAATTCAACATGTGACCCAAAACAACTCTTTTCTTTTTCCAGTGTGCAGCAAAGAAAAGGCAGACACCCTTGGTAGAGCCAACTCCTTTGTTGCTTTAAAAATGAAGCCAGGATGCGAATAACTACAGGCCCAAACAAAAGAAAAACAATTTAATTCAAATAGGGGGTAGGGGAAGAAGGGAGGGGAGCGAGGAGAGGAGGCAGGAGAGGATTGGTGTGCTCTTACTC
Source organism: Otolemur garnettii (assembly GCF_000181295.1). Lineage (NCBI taxonomy): Eukaryota > Metazoa > Chordata > Mammalia > Primates > Galagidae > Otolemur > Otolemur garnettii. Next base: position 985,534 of record NW_003852459.1, read on the forward strand.
AACAGGCACAATGAAAGGGTACATGGCACACCTCCTGGGTGAAAGGCTCAACTACAACTCACAACTACCTAGTAAACAATGTAAGCTAATCATTCGTACACTCATTAATCTGAATGTTTATTTTTT
>NW_003852459.1:986840-988019 GCF_000181295.1 Otolemur garnettii
TTTTCCAATTCCATACAAAAGGAAGTACTATTTTTTCTAGTTCTTCAAAACATGATGTTGATATTTTAATGGGGATGGCATTGAATTTGTAGATTGTTTTGGGTAGAATAGAAATCTTAACAATGTTGATTCTTCCCAGCAAGAGCATGGTATGTTCTTCCATTTGTTAGTGTCTTCTGCAAATTCCTTACTTAAGGTTTCATAGTTCTCTTTATAAAGATCCTTCACCACTTGCTAGGTATATTCCTAAGTATTTGAAGCTACTGTGAAGGGAATTGTGTCCTTGATTTACTTCTCAACTTGGCTGTTATTGGCATATACAAAGGCTACCAATTTGTCAATTTTCATATCCTGAGGCATTACTGTATTTCCTGATGACTTCCAGGAGGAGTTATGTAGTTGAGTCTCTGGGGCTTTCTAAGTATAAGATCATATCATCAGCGAAGAGGGAGAGTTTGACCTCATCTGTCCCCATTTGGATGCCCTTTATATCCTTCTCTTGCCTGATTGCATTGGCTAGAATTTCCAGTACAATGTTTAATAATAGTGGTGATAGTGGACATCCTTGTCTGATTCCAGCTCTAAGTGTAAAAGTTTTCATTTTTCATCCATTCATTATGTTAGCTGTGGGTTTATCATAGATGGCTTCAATCAGCTCAAGAAATGTGCCACCTATGTCTATTTTCGTAAGTGTTCTTATTAGAAAAGGATGCTGAATTTTGCCAATTTATTTCTCTGAGCCTATTGAGTGGATCCTATGGTCTTTGTTTTTGCTACTATTGATATGGTGAATTAATTATGGATTTGCATATGTTAAACCAACCTTGCATCCCTTAGATGAAGCCCACTTGATCATGATGTATAATTTTTAAATGTGTAGCTGCTCTCTATTAGCTAGGATATTATTGAGTATTTTTGTATCAATAATTGCTTCAATTCTTTCCAACAGCAGAATTCTAAGTGCCTGTATTTTTTTTAATGTATCCTTTGATTTTCATGTTGTTTGTCCTTCTTTAGTCATTCTTACCATTTCCTATAGATAACATATTTATGTAAAACAATTTAACTATTCATTGCAAAACAGACTTTCATTTTCAAATAGCAAAAATATGCCTTCTTCCTTAGTTGGCCAAAAATAATGATAATTCACTTTATGCTTTTCTTTGTCCACAGAGAAAT
>NW_003852459.1:990381-991749 GCF_000181295.1 Otolemur garnettii
TCTGACGTATGTTGCTGTAACACTATATAAAATCATTTGTTATAGTATGTAAGAAACACGTACTGTATACATTAAACAAAGCTGAAATGTTTGATTGAAATCTACTGATTAAAAAATATTGCAGTAGATCTTATATCTTCCTAATAAAAGCCATCTATACATACCCCTTACTATAATTGTCCTCAGGAACTGAAATTATAATTGTCTTTTAACTCTTTATGAAGTAAGCTTTTGAGACGGAGAAAATGTGCTAATCAGATGATGTAAATAATATAGTTTGCATTTCTTTTTTGAGAATTAATGATGCATCCTGCTTTATAGATAAACCTCTTTTAAGATTGCTTGGTGGTTTACTTGCTAAGGACTTCATGTGGACTCTCTGAATGTTCTAACCATATGAAAGTGATAGAGTCTCTTGAAGCCTCATCTGGGCATCCTGTAGCTTCAGGATGTATATAAAAATACACCATTTATTGAACACAGCTTATGCACCAACTACCGTCCATAGCTAGAAGAAAATACAGATTTTCTTAGATGTATAGTATTGTCCTGCTTGGTAAGGACTGAGAAGGGTGGCGTTCCTAGTTATGGTGAGAATAGAAATCCCAAGTCATTTGTTATCAGAGAAATGAAAGAAGAAACATCCTTTAGTCTGCAGAAGAACTTCAAAAAGTGTTAATATTCTTTCCATTGAAAAGACACACATAAGAACTTTTTAAATGGGTTTCTTTGTGATTCAATACAGCATATTAAAAGCAGGATTTGTGACTCTTGAATAAAGAAATGAATGTTGTTTCATGAAGATGGTCATTCATCAGTAGTTGTAAGAAGTCTACTTGTAATTTGAAGTTTTAATTTAATTAGTGTCACATAGTTGAAGGCTGCCTTGTGTCAACTGTTGTAATGACATGCTATCTGCTCCTTTTGCAGAGTAAGTTGCTAACAAGCATTTCAACTGGAACAAAATGATAATGAGAAGAACAATGGAAGTGTTAATTACCTATGCAATTAAGTGTCCTACATGTGCACTAGTGTATTTACATCTCTAGTAATTATTAATCTTCAGATGAAAATACCGATTGGCATTATTTGTAGCTCCACAGTTAAATTATGGCATGAGGTAAACACAGGTCTTATCAGATATGTCTGTCTATATAGCTTTAATCTAGCCAAGTCACTTTTTGTAAAGCAATCCACTCATTTAAGCTCTTTGTATCAATATGTGTTATAACAATAAAAATCTGTCATACACTATACATTGAATTATTTTTTTGGCCATGTACAACAGAGAAAAAAAAATTTCTTTCTCAATACATCTTTTGAAATCCTCTTTGTGTCATTTTATGTTATTAAAGAGTGCCCTTGGCC
>NW_003852459.1:992546-994239 GCF_000181295.1 Otolemur garnettii
AAGATGATTGACCCAACTCATCCAAAATGGCTGGATGTCCATCAGATGGATAACAGCCATTGAGAGTAGATTATTTTAATTCAGAAAAATAGAATACATTATTCCTCCTCAAATTCAAATTCATATCCAAATTTTAAAAAGCCTGTACTTTTTGAGTACCTACTATGTAACATTCAGCATTCTTGGCACTTTTTCGGAACTTGCATAATTCATTCATCACAAGTTAGTTTCTATCCTTTTCAAACTGAAAGAGAAATCTCTAACAATGAATTTTGGAAAAAAGAACTATAGATCATTAAACTTTTAAATATACACTGACACATAAAGAAATACAGTTTAAAACTATGGTACAGATATGCAAAAATGACTAACTCAGGTGGTATTTGTTATTTGTTCAGCACAAAGTAAAGATTTTAGTATTAAAGCTAAAAATCAATTTATACTGAATGATTACAACACATTCTATGTTATAACCTTGCAGCCAATAGTTTTAAAAAACGATATAGATATTTTATAATTAAAAAATTACCCAAACACGAATTTACTCATATTGGTATAAGGGAGGGCTATTTAATGTAAATTCCTTTCTGTTAAAATAAAATATTAGATTTATTTTCACTATGCATTCATGCAGTAAAACTTTCATTGAATTCTCTTCAGGAGAATACATATCTATCATTTCCACATTATGGGCTTGATTCATCATGGCATGCATTGAGCACATTGAACTGTATTAGAAATATGGGACTCATAAGAATATATTTACATTGTATTATTTTGAAATGCTACCTCTATCTTTAAAAAAAGAGAGACTGTATATTTTTGACTATTACCTACTATGTAACATTCAACATACTAAGCACTTTTCCAGAACTTGCTTAATTTATTCATCACAAGTTAGCTTCCATCCTTTTCAATATTTCAAAGAGAAAACTGATGCTTAGAATAGTTTAAAAAATACTGCTTCCAGTTCACACAGCTAGAGAGTGACAAGTTCAGGTCTTTGTACTCCGAGTTTACTCTCTGCTCCTTGTACACCATTATAATTGTTTCTCAGTCTAGTAAATATAATAATACAATTATCCCATCACCTCTCTTTTTCTCTCAAAAAGATAAATACTCTTAGAAAAATATCAGTAATTACTAGAAAAAAAACATACATTTTCTTTCAAAGAGTAAAAGATAACTGAACACTATAATCATTATTTTTAAAGCTCAAGGAGATTTTGTAGATTATGAAAAGAAAATACATGTTACTAATCACTAAAATGAGTGGTCATTTCCCACTTAAATTGTATTTTTCATAGCAAATGGAGGTTATGGAAAGATAACCTCAGAGTCACAGAGAGTCATTTGCTGATATTTGAGGATATGTTTTGTGCATTTCTGTATATATACATACATAAGCAATATAACAAATAAAAGACAATTTGTCCTGATACAAAGTGCCTTCTCTAATAATTAAAAAAATAATAAAATGGAATTGGTTTTCCTCTAAGCTTTGAATCATAGCCAGTGACACAGAATATATTCTGATATATAATATCAGAATAATTGTATTATGTTAATATATATATTATAATATATAATACTGATGTGTCACAAGGGATGGTACTTACTAGGGCTGTGGACAGAGCACTTATTGCCTACGAAAGAGGTAGTAGTCTGACTGCCTTTATCACTCTTGGTGTCT
>NW_003852459.1:996965-1003570 GCF_000181295.1 Otolemur garnettii
TCTGTTCTTCCCTTTATCCTGGGCACATGGTCATCTACATTTCCAACCCCTTTCTGCAGCCCTATGTGTCCATGATGCTAGGTCCCTACAAGTGTGAACAGATATATATCTCTATCTCTATCTCTCTCTGTCTCTATCTATATGAATAGATAGATAGATACAGCTCCCCAGGCATCTTCTAGAAAAATATTTGCTCATAAACCCAGTATCAAAAAATGTTGGTAATTAGAAAGAACTGGATTAATGTATTGAGAACAGCTAGTTCTCTAACCTGGATGCCTGAATGACTTTATGGAGCTGAGCATAACTCTGTTTTCTTCAAACTGTTTTGTGAACGGGAAACATATTTTATTTGAACCACTGTATTTTAGGATCTGTTTGTTACAGCAATTTAGCTCTTAGTCTCATGAATATACTTGATAGTATACTTGAGAAAACTGAAGCTAAGAAAAAGATAGTTACTTGCTCGAGATCACTTGCTTGGTGTATCCTGTACATGGTATATCTTTGGTTAAACAAACAAACAAACAAAAAAACTAACTTTAATTGAGTAATGGACCAAGAATAGCTCCAAAGTAGATGTGTTTAAGTTTAACATTGGTTTTTTACATTCAGGCCTTTTATTGATCTCTTACTGTGTCTCTCCATGTGCTGTGTATTCTAAGATAGGGACTAACCAAGTAAATGAGGTCATCTTGCTCTACTAATTACTATATTTGTGAGAGCCAGGACCTTATAAAACTATTGAAATAATTAACTTTTGGGTTAACATAAATCTTATTCCTGTATCTGTCTTACAATGTATCCCCTTTCGTTGCAATTGTCTTAGCCCGTCAGCCTCAACAATGAGCACAGTATCTGGTATACAGATTATCCTTGATAAAGGTGCTGCCTTTGGAAAGAACGCTAGTTAATATCACCACTGGATATCTATAATTCACTATATACATTTTTTAAAACCACAGAGGATTAACTTAGAATAGAAAAAGATAATAGCTTTAATTTGATTATAATTACCTAATTTTTCCAGAATTTTTTAAAGTTATGATTTAATAACCATTATCTTACCTATTCTAGAAATTAATTCCTTAATTTCAAGTTATTTTCATTTCAATTTCTTTTTAAATGAATTCCTATTACAGATAAAAGGTTAGATAACTTTATAAATGAATAAAATTGTGACAGTTAACTTGCTTAAATTCTTACATATTTTATATTCATATTAAAAATAAAATGTAAATTTTATTGACTTTTAGATCTATTATCTAGTGAGACTGATAGTCTAGTATTTTTCTGGATTGTTTTTTCCTTTGGTATTAAAATCAGCCTTGAGTATGTTTAATATTTGGATGTGTTATGACATAACTAGGCATGCAAACAGAGAATTAGAAGAGTAGGCGCTATGACTGTCAAAGAATTAATTCTAGACCATCATTTGATTTTTCTTAAAGAGAAAGGCAGAGAAACTTTGGATCTCCTTGTGCTTAAAAAAGTAAAATAAAATAACACTCGAGACAAGGCCTCAGATGCCAGGTCAGCTGTCTCCTAGTTTAGACCTACTAGATGTAGCTAGATACAGGTTGGAACCTATTACAGATGTCATGGAGGAGGTTCCTTGTGCTTCACTTTAAAAATGGTCATTGGTTATCAAGCTGTAGAAGGTGTACAGTGAATTCTTATAATATGGTTGTTATTTTGTCCTCCACTTGAAAGATTTTCAACGTGCACATATCAGAACCAGGACTTAGTCACCTGCGACATAAGCATGGGTTCTCTGCCTCTTCTCAGTCTCTCACTGTGTTCAATACTTGCATTATACAACTGCTTTCTGCTGACCTCCCAGTGACCTTCTTACCTATGAGATAGCTAGATATAACCTAATGGACCCTCTCCCCTAACTGTTTTAACCTTCATAATGAACTAGAATGCCACAGTGACTACCCATTAGTCACAGCATGCCACCATGGACCTGGTGCCTGCTTACTCTAAACCCACCACTTAGAACTCCAAGGGAACCCTGATTGAATAATGCCCTGGACCCCAATAAAGGCTGAATTACTCACTTTCTTGCTCCCCACCCACTGGTTCTGTTTGAGTGCATATGTCATGGATGGCTTCTCCTTACCTGTTGGTTGTGAAGTATGATGTCCCCTTCTCTTTGGAATCTGTTAACAAAACACTGTTGTTTTGTGTGTTTATTGTGTGTTTCCACTGTGTCTCACCTCAATGACCAAACCCAACATCTTCTATAAACTGGACACAGGTCAGACAAAAGCCATTAAGGTATCTATCAGTATAGATGTTCCTTATAATAAGGCCTTATTCTGACAAATCCATCATAAGTTAGAAGCCCCAATAGGACATGGCTAGAGTTACTGCCACTCCAGAGACAAACCTCAGGACCAAATTAGAAAGAAAAAAAATACAACAAGGTGACCTTGCATTTTCATTTGCTGAAAACCATTGGTAATTTGATATCAGCAATTGTTACTGTAAAAAATGTAAAGTACTAGCTATATAATAGCTATTTAAGAGCCAATAGTAAAAATAGACAAATTTTGCTCTCTGACCACTTACTCTAGGAAATATTTGACTTTAAAATTTCTGATGGTGAATTTTCACTTAAGTTTTATATGATAAATATCAAGATATTCATTGATATATGTATTTATTTCCTAAGTTTCTAAAAGTCAGTATATAGGGGGAAAGGAAGAAATATATAATTAGCATCATGTTAATAAGAATAATTTTTAAAAGTTTATCATAAGTAACTTAACAAGGTGTTAATGAGTGAGAAGCCACATTAATTATCAATATGAAGTGAATTGTATTTAAGAATACTTAGAAATATAATTTTAAAAGGAGGTGAAAGAACCATATGGGGAATATGAAACATTAAAATTGGAGAAGATGTAAATAGATGTTAAAGTATACCAGGCTCATAGATCAGCAGAATCAACACTGTTAAAACGGCTATACTCCCCAAAGTGATTTACAAATTGAACGCAATTCTGATTAAAATACCAATGCCATTTTTTGCAAATCTAGAAAAACTAGTTCTGTTTCATATCAAACTTTAAAGACCACAAGTAACCAGTGCAACACTACATGATAAGAACAAAGTGGAAGGCATCACTTTACTAAACTTCAAGCTATTCTCTAAGGTGATAGCAAAATAGCATAGTACTGGCACAAATAGAGAATAGACGGATGAATCAGAACAGAGAATCCAGTGATGAAATTATCCTCATATTCTTGTCTGTTTTTTTGACAAAACAGATAAAAACATACAGTGGGGAAAAGAATCTATGTTCAATAATTGGTGTTGGGAAAACTGAATAACCATATTTAAAAGAATGAAAAGGATGCACATCTCTCACAACTCACAAAAATTAACTCACAATGGATAAAAGACTTAAACCTAAGGCAGGAAATATAAGAATCCTAGAGGAAAATGTGCGAAAAACTCTAGTAGCTATTGGCCTAGGCAAAGAATTCATGAAGAAGACCTCAAAAACAATCACTGCAACAAAAATAAATACAGGGGACATGATCAAGTTTTAAAACTTCTGCACAGCCAAAGACACACGCCAAAAGAGCAAAGAGGCCCAGGGCAGTGGCTCATGCCTATAATGCTAGCACTTTGAGAGGCAGAGGCAGGCGGATTGCTTGAGCTCAGGAGTTGGAGACCAGCATGAGCACAGTTAGATACTGTCTCTACTAAAAATAGAAAAACTAGCCAGGCATAGTAGTGGGTGTCTATAGTCCCAGCTATTCAGGAGGCGGAGGCAACAGGATTGCTTGAGCCCAGGAGTTTGAAGTTGCTGTGAGCTATGACACCATGGTACTCTACCCAGAGTGACAGAGTGAGACTCTATCTCAAAAAATTAAAAATAAATAAAAGGAAATAGCCCACAGAATGAGAGAAAATATTTGCATGTTACATGTTTGATAAAAGACTGATAATAAGAATCTACAAAAAACTCAAGAAAACTAGCACCTAACAACCAAACAACCTCATTACAAATTGGACAAAAAGGGCAGCACCTGTGGCTCAAAGGAGTAGGGCACGAGCCCCATATGCTAGAGGTGGAAGGTTCAAACCCAGCCCCAGCTAAAAACTGCAACAACAACAAAAAATTGACAAAATAATAAACCAAAATTTCTCAAATGAAGACATACCAATGGTCAATAAACTCATGAAAAAATGCCCAACATCTCTAATCATTAGGGGAATGCAAATCAAAGCCACAATGAGATATCATCTAAGTCTAATGAGAATGACTCATATTATAAAGTACCCCCAGAAACAGATGTTGGCATGGATGCCAAGAGAAAGGAACTCTTATGCACTGTAGGAGGGACTGCAAACTAGTACATTCTCTATGGAAAATTATATGATGATACATCAAAGATCTTAAAGTAGATCTATCATTTGAGATAGCAACCCCACTTCTGGGTATATACCTAAATGAAAATATATCATTTTATAAAAAGGACACCTGCACTCGAGTGTTTATAGCAACACAATTTATAATCACAAAGATGTGGAAACAGCCCAAGTGAAATCAGTACATGAATGGATTAATAAAACGTTGTGTATGCATAATACGAGGTACTACTCGGTCATATAAAATGGGTGATCTATTTTCTTTGTGACACCTAGATAGAACTAGAAACCATTTCTCTAAGTGAAACATCATAATGATGGACAAACACACACTTGTACTCAATACCAAATTAGGACTAATTCATGAACACTTAAGTGAACATATAGAAGTAAATCGCAATGAAAATCAAGCTGGGGGGAGGAAGGGGAAAAAGGATAGAAGGGGTGGGGAAATTCATGCCTATTGAGTATAGTGCACCCCTCTAGGTGAAGGGCACACTTTTATAACTCTGACTCAATCTGTCCAAAAGCAAAGTATGTAAACAAATCATGTGTACCCTCTAATGTTCTGAAAAATTTACAAACCACATAAATAAATAAAATAATATTTCCATGCATAAAACAATGATTTAGTGCCCATCAGAATGTAAAAATGAAGAAAATCTAACATTTGGCTTGCAGTAGAACTCATATTTTGTAGCAATGGAATACTTGAAAAAATCTATTTCTAATCTATTTTTAATTAAATTAAAGCTTTATTAATACAAAACAGAAAAGACCCAGATACAGGATTTTCTCAGTTAGGATCTCATTTGGACTTATGTGATGCTTCAATCATCATGAGAACAACTTCATCTGAAATCTAGGCCAATCCACGTCAATTTCTCAGTAACCTGTTTCTGGTCAGGTTTCTATGGTTTGGTTTAAGGAATGTTTCAAAGGTCCAGCGACCTTCAGGGACATATGCTTTGTACATTTCTCATTCTATAACATCAGAAGCATTTCAGGGATGGTGATTTCTATCTCTAAATTCCCTCAGTAACCTAAAATTCAAAATGCTGATTTTACTACTAAGATCTTCTCTTTATATGTTTGATGAAAGAATCACTCTCATTATTTAACCAAACCATTACTGGGATCTTTAATACTAATCATTAGATCACATGAGTTGTTTTAGCTTAGATCAAATTTTCATATATCCAAGCTGTTACTGATTTTTTTCCTAAAGTACTTTTTGTTTGACACATATATTTATTCTCCTCAAAATGGAAAAATAATGTTCTCAACCTAATATGATAAGATGTTATTAAACTCTGTCAAAAATTCAACCAGAGCTAAGTGAAATTAGTGAATTTATTAGTTTTGTTCTCTAATATAGGTCAAATTCTCCACTTTTTCTACTTTTTCTAGCTTTGTATGGCTGTGGAATGAAAAAGTCTACCCTTTCATGATCTCTTTATGTGAAGAGCTACTTTCATTATAGTTTTTAAAGTAGAAAATAAATCATGGGATTAATAACTGCTCTTTTCTTTCCTTGACCTTTCTACTGAGCATCTCTCAGAAGGAAAACTTCACTCACTCAAACACACACACACACATACACACACACATTTAGAATGGAGTGGGAAAAAGATCTTTGGATTTTGATCTCACTTCTCTGGGTTCCAATCCCAATATTTTACTGCGAGGCAAACCTTCAATAGCACCACTCTGCCTTATTGCAGCTTGGCCCCTCATCCTCTGTGACCTCCTAGAGCAAGAATTGCATCCATTAAAAACACTGTGTATGTGACACATGGGAATATTCTACATTCAATACTAGATCTGATTAGAGAACATGTTTGACTAAATGGAAACTTATCTTCTCAAAGCCTCAGTTAAATTTAATTTTGAGTTTGTCTTTAATACGAGTTAACATGAAAGAAAACATCATAACAATGTACATTAGAGTTTCCCCACTGAAGGATAGAAAAGGACCCCATTTTCTAGGCCTGGATGAGCTCAGAAATCAGTCTCGTCACAGGCCCCCATCTCTAGGCACAACCAGGCTTTTTCCAGACAGCATTCAAGCAATATAAGGAAAAAAGCAGCTTGAATATATACCTAGTAGAGGAATTGTAGGATAGAATGGCAGATCTATTTTCAGATCCCTAAGTGTTCTCCAAACATCTTTCCAAACGGAACATATTAGTTTGCATTCCCACCAGCAGTGTAG
>NW_003852459.1:1004990-1006409 GCF_000181295.1 Otolemur garnettii
GACATGGACTATTAAAGTAAAGGAAATTTTATTTTAAGGATGTGGAAAAGCTTTTGTAAGTTAAGAAAGGTAATCATAAATCCTTTCCTTTTGGAACTAACTTTGATTCTGTTGAGATTTCTTTCGGATGTCTTTTGTATATCTAGTTAACAAATATTTACTAAGTTCAAACTATCTGTTATTGCTAGAAATAAGAAGGTAAGCAAACAATAGCTTGACATTTTCCCAAAATTTATGAAGTTTACAAGATTATGAGAAAGAGAATATTAATCAAATATTCAGGTAAATGAATATATTGTTATAAATTGGACAGGTGATCTTTAAAAAAGTGTTCTTTGAATAGCAGGCTAGGATCTGAAGCCAAAAACTGTGTAAGATTTACTTAGACAAAGGAAAGCACAGAGAGCTTAGAAGACAGAGGAAACACAGACAGGCCCACAAGCTGAGCGCAGAGGGGAGCTCATGGTGATAAAGTGTCATGGAAATCCTTGAGGTAAAGCAAGAGACTTGGTGAGTCAAAGAGGTTGATAAGTTATATATAGAATCATTCTTAATGATTTCTTAGTCCTTACCATTTTCCTGAAAAATGGCTACTTTATTTTTCACAGTAAATATTAACAATAATTTCAGGCGAAGAAATTATTGAGTGTTCTCCCTACACAACAGCGTGGTGGTGCAGCCAATACACAATATAAAACTTAAAGGCTAAAAGTTCAGTTTTGTTTTGTTTTGTTTTTAAAGTATTTGGAATTTTTCTCACAATATTTTAATCTCCTCAGAGCTAGCACTCCCCACATGGGTAGTAACACAATAAAAGAGAGAGAAAGAGAGTAGAGAAGGAACCTGTCGTTGATTCAATAGTGAGTCAAGGCTCCAATATTTCTTGCCTGCAGTGCACTGAGTGAAAGAGACATTTCCACTGCAAACAAGACGATGAGAATGTGAGCAAATCCTCCTGTCATGGAGTGATGAGCTTTTCATAACTTGGCTATTTAAGGGCTTCTTTGTCTGCTGTGAGAGAAAACTAAAAAGAAAATACTCATGCCAAGACTATTTCATTTACATAAGCTAAAAGGATTTGTTCAAAATATTTAAATAAGCAAATCAGCCAAATAAATTTAACTAATAGTTACTGATTTTAAATGGAGATCTATCCATCAAGCTATGTTCAGATCCATTGCTCCTCGATGTCAAATACAGTGGCCATGATAGAAAACAAGTGGAAATGTGTTCGACTGTTTGTGAAGCTTAAGTCAATGATATAATGGAATATATTGAATTTAATTTTAAGCAATGCTTATCTACTTCTAATGCATTTTCAAAAACCAAGTAATATACATTGATTGCTGAATTCTCAATGAAGTATACCCAGTGTCAAGATAGCATTTCAATTGTGACGGACAGTTCTTCAGATGGAAG
>NW_003852459.1:1007053-1008999 GCF_000181295.1 Otolemur garnettii
TAGAAACAAGAAAGCAGCCTTACATTTTCCCTGGTACGAAAGCCACACAAAAGGGGAAGAAATAGGATACATGTGTATAATATTTCTGTCATCCTGAAATAGAAGATGTTTTCAATTTGATTTTTAGAGAGAGGCTGTCACATTTTTTTCTTGCCTACTTGCACCATCAGCGGCCATTTGGGGCTTCAGCAATGGGGTGAGTGTAGCAATAGGATAAAGAAACTAGTGCATTTGGATTTGAACAGGAAGTTCATTCACGGCTCTTTCAGTCTGGAAGATTCCTAGACTCTAGGAACACAGCAATTGCTAAATAAGAACTAGGCAAATGGATTCTGATAAAGAGCAATACCAGTGTTTTCAAAGGAAGAGAAATACGGCAAGGTGCTTCAGAGGGAAAGGCCACAGGAAGGTTCTCGCAAAGCATCCTTATTAAAAACAAGCAGAATTACCTTTTCCCTGTAGAACTCATTCCTAACTAAATCTACTTAAAATATCTGGATTTCAACAGAGGAGAGGAGGAAGATGTTTTTAAAAATCGTCCTTGTCTTTTTGTACTTTGTATTCATTCTCCATTGTTGTTTGTTAGCCCAATCACATAAAGGAAGCTCAAACCCTGAGTTTGGTTCTAGAATAGACCTCATGACGATTTTTTTTCTGATCTTGGCCTCAATTACAATGTAACGGTAAACTGGAGGGGAGAGGACTCAAGAGGATAAAATTACCTCTGTTTTATATTTTCAAAACCTTTTTGGTCTCTTGATGATAGCGATCATAAACTGTCACCAAAAAGCAAACTGGAAGTTTCTGCAGCTCCTTACAAGAAAACAGCCTTAAAGGAGCTGATGTGAGGTTCTCTTTATTTTTGCTATTGCTGCCTGGATGCTTTCATTGGAGAAAAGCAGGTCAGTGTGCTGTTGGCAGGCTGTCCCCCACCATCCCTTTACCTGATTCCCTTGGTGACAGAGACTTTCTCTTTCCTTTTTCCTGTAAGTGATAGAAGAAGGAGGGGTAAAGAGCTCCGACTTTTTAGTGCACAGTTCATAGCCAGCATCTCTCACCCCTGTCCATCAGGCTTGCTCTAGGCGTACAGTCAATCTTTCCTTCCTTTTTCTGCAGTTTTTGGCCAGGGCCGGGTGTGAACCCACCACCTCTAGTATATGGAGCTGGCGCCCTACTCCTTTGAGCCACAGGAGCCGCCCAGCATACAGCCAATCTTCACTGATGTATCAGTGAAAGTTAAAAAAAAAAAAAAAAGCACCATCGCTATGCTCAGAATGAGTTAGAGGTGGGACTGTTATCAAAATGTTACCCTGCGGCTGTCAGGTTCATGTTCCTGGTTGGGCCTGAGCCTTTCTAAAGCACTTTTACTTTTCAACGCTGGCTGCACATGGAATTTTAGGGTCAAGCTTTCAGAAATATCAAATTAACAATATCAACAATTTCAGAACTTCACTTTGTATCCATAGTTCCAAAAACATAATTCAAATATATAAGTCATAGTGAGGCATTTTCTGTTCTCTCCTTCCTGTTCTCTCCTGTTCTTCCTTCTTTGCTTTCTTTCTCACTGTTAATTTTCAGAGACTAGAAGCCAGCAGTATAAAACACGGAGAAAAAGGGAAGAATTTTTAATTCTTACTTCGAAGCAAATGCTCTCCTACCGCTGATGTCTAAATGAGTATGGACTATGCCAAATGCATCATCTTAGATTTGTTTTCAGATTGACACATTTATTGCATATTATGTATTTGTAGATATATAAATACAGACATAATATTTTCTCTCCTCCTCATGTTGACTTTCCTTACAATTTATTTTGTGTTCAATAAGGTATTAAATCCAAATGAGGAAATTAACAACCAGGGAAATAAACTAAGGAAGAAAATTAGTAATATCTTCAGCTGTTAGATATTTAATTTTTACATATGTTTTCCAAGTCTAATTTCCAA
>NW_003852459.1:1009193-1059708 GCF_000181295.1 Otolemur garnettii
TTATTTTTGCCTATTCAAGTTCACATATCAATGCCATTTTCTGACTAATAGCCTTGGTTTTACTTTGATCCCTGTGGTTGTGTTTTAAAAGACCATGATTATCCTTTCATCTCTTGAGTTTTGAAATTTGGTATAAAAACGAGCATACAGCCTGAGTTTGTACAATAAACGTTAAACTCAGGATTATGGGTAAGAGTATTGAAAAGGCAATAGTCTCTTCCAGGTAAGGTAAACAACAACTACAAACTAATAGAATGTAAGTCTGGATGCTGGTGACCACTTTTTCTCTCTCAACAGAAATAGCCTCAGAATGGAGCCAGAGATGGAAAGAAACTACTGACAACATATTCTGGAGTGATAGATCCTGATATCCTTTAAGCCTTAAATATTAAAATTTCATATACATGTTCCATTAAATTCTTTTTCTTGCTTAAGCCTGTTTGGATTATGTTTCTGCCTTCTGATCAAAAGTAGGAAAATGAGATCACTACACACATTACTCTGAACCAGAGTTTCTCAAAGTGAGGTTTACAGATAAGCCTCAGCAACAATAGCAGCAGCATCTAGGAGCTTGTTAGTAATGCAGATTTTCAGGCCCCACCCCAAATCTACCGAACCAGAAACTTCAGGAGTGGGGCTCAGCAATTGGCACCTTAACAAGAACTTCCATTGCACACTTAAGTCTGAGACCTGTGGTTTGAACTTATTTATGTCTGGAGAAACAAAGGTGGGGTTAGACTAGATTGTTGTCCATAGACGTTTCCGTTGCATTATGTAAATGTCTTCAGTGGAAAGTCTGGAGGAGATCCAGACTAGGAATCAGATTTCAGTAGCTGACAAAAAGAGACCCAGAACAAGGAAGGAGGAGAGGAATGCTGCCAACACATTGGGTTCCCCCAGACCTGGAAAAAGTGAAATGGAATAATTCACTCATGCAGGTGTATCTTCAAGAGCAGACCTTCTGTGTGTCGTGGTCTGGAAGTATTTCACTTGTCTCATAAGTTAGAGAAACTGCTGACATTCAGAAAGGCAATCGTGAGCTAAGAAACAGTCAAACCAGGGGAGATCTTTGAAAGGTGAATAGGATCAATAGGAAAAGCCAAGGGTTCAAATATTGGAAACATAAAATGTGTCAGTATGAGGTATGTGTAGGAGGCTGAGAGAAGGTGAAGCCAAGAACCAGGACTGAACCAATAAAACATGGCTTAAAAAAAAGGTCTATGTTTGGCAGGTTGCTTTGCCCTCTGCAAGCTGCATTTTGCAATCTGAACGTGTTTTCATCTTATCTGTGAGCAACACCACTTGAGCAACTGACATCTGTTTCCATCCTGCCAGGGAAGCTCTTGTCACCAATGAACTAATGACATAGACAGAGATCCAGACGAATGTCAGATATGCCAGGAATCAGGATTTTTTCAGGCTTCAGTGATCTCTGCTCTGGAGAATGACTCCTGCATGTTGCAAGGGCTCTGACCACCAGTTTGTTTACTTCTCATAGTACAGAATCAACTGTATTAAAGACATGGTAGAAATCAAACTAAAATAGTTATTAAAAAACATAATAATGTAAGTGTTGTGATTCTTCTTCAAAGGCCAACGGGCTCAGGGCATGAAAGAGAAATGAGGATGACATTAGTGCAATTCCAAATGAGATTAGCACATTTTAATAGGGGCTAAGCTAGGGATCCAGAACATATAAATATTTTAAATTGAATATTGAGTTTTCTAAGTGACAGTATAAAATAGCAAAGTACTTATGTTCTCTGTTAGAGTCAGGAAGCCTGAGACCAAATCTTAGATCCTTATTTTGTAGTTAGGACAGTTAATTTCTCTCCACCTTTTTCTTATCTGCAAAATCCGAATAATAAAAGTAATTGCCAGGAGTTCCAACAAGCTAATGGGTCAACTCAAACCAGCACTTTGTGTAGGGCTTCACATTCCATAAGAAGTCAATAAATTATTAAGGGCAATAACAGAAATATATGTGGTTACTTGTATTGGTTCACCCCGTAGACAAACTGCAGCAAAATAAAAACTCAGAGGTGACAAGTTATAAATAATAAAAATATTCCCTTTCCTTTTCTTTAACATAAATTACTGCATACTTAATAGAAAAGAACAGGTTGAGAGAACTCTAAATAATCATCCAGAGCAGTTTTATACACTTTAGTGGCTGCTCAGGAAAGCAGAAGGACACTTTGTTAATGTCAGGCAAAAATGAATTACGTGTTCTACCTGCTACCATAATAGCCAAGCGAGGTTCATCACTGTCTTATGATTCATGGATTCTTTCTGAAATTTAGCACATGCTAATTGAACACCCACTGTGCGCTGTCACTGCACAGGCTCTAAAACTAAACCAATGACTGTCACTTGCAATTGTCTTCAGTGAAACCTGCAGTAAGATCATTTGTCTGGTAAAAGAGATTAAGTATCAATTATTTTTCAGCGTAAATTTTTCATTATAGTTTCAAATATTGTAAATATGATCTCTGACTCCCCAAAGCACAATTGAAGAGTGCTTGAATTACTTTATATTATAGATTTTAGTGAACTTAGCTTTCTTCCACGATAACCTATAGTCATCAAGGACAAGGCCTGTGTTTTTATAGTCCCTGAATTTCTAGCTCTACGCATTGGACACAGTAGACATCCAGTAAATATTTAATGTATGCCATTGAAATCTACCTGTAGAAGCTATAAGAAGAGATGTGTTATGTATTTTATACTCAGTGCCTATGAATATGCTGTGTTGCTTTTTTTACTTTGGCCACTGAGTGGCCTGCTTATCAACTATTCTTTCTATTGCTGTTGCAACCCAGTGTATTGAGAGCAAGAACACTTAGGTGCTGAACTGGGGCTCCTCAGAACACAATTTAAGCCTGGATCCATCTGGGTCATCAGCACTAAACCACTTTCTATGCTATGATTTTAACACATATACACTTAAAATAACACCATCAGCTCTTCTCAGTGAGGAAAAGGCTGGGATTACAGCTGTAAAAAGAAAATTAAACTATTTGAAGGACTTTTTAAAAGCAAATTCTTTTCTTTTTAAAAGAAAGAATTCATTAATGAGCTAGATTTTTACATCATGCCTTATCTTGTGTGATGCAAAATTATATAAGTAGGTTACCTGCCTTGAAATATAAACTTGCTTTTCACTAATATTAACTCTGTTGGTGGGGACTGAGGGAAAGCCTCTGGAATGCTTTTTATGTTTAAGAGTCTCTTATAAAATTACAGACCCTGAAGGAACATTTTCACTCAGAATAAGTTATCAGTTAACTCCAGCTATAGAGTTAACACCTGGCATGTTAACGTGTTTTGAGTAATGCTCAATTGAGACAAAGACTTGGATTGGAGTCTCCACAGTAAAGGGAAAAACAGGAGATAAGAAAGAAGATCTAGAGGAAAGGAGAAGCAAACTTTAGTCACTGTCACTTTTATGTCATGAATATTTGACATCGGGTGAGAAAATGCCTAAGAATTATATCTGGATAGACAAGTGAAACAGGCTACCTCTTAGGGTTTTTTTTATTCCACCTCAACTATTTTTTCTTGTATTCCTTTAACTGTGCAATCAATTGTGTAATTGTGTCAAAGAGTTTTAACAGTAGTATAGTGTTTATTATTGGTAACATCACTAATGGAAAGCACCTATGGTAGGGTCTTTTAATTCTAAAACTTACCTTCCTATAAAATTATTTTTGCAAGAAACATAAGGAACTTGGAAATGGTATTAATGTTTATGTATTCAACTGGTCATTCACAGCCTTTGTCAGAGCAAATGCATGTATCAATAATTATATTCTGCTGATCTTGGATGGAGTAATTAAAGAAAAGTAATGGGGACACCGAATAAAGTCAATTCACTGATCATAGTAGAAAATATTTGTATAGCACTGAGGAAAACAACTGGTTTTGCACATACTTTACAAATATTCCATAGTGCTGCCTAGTAAAATCCACGGAGCACAGTTAAATTTGAATTTCTAGTAAACAACAAATAGTTTTTTAATATGTCTCATACTAAGTGTATTACCTCAACAAAAGAAAGTTTTATCTGAAATTCAAATTAGTTGAATACTCTTTGTTTTTTCACTCATTTTTGATAAATTGGATAGCCCGTATATTAAGTCATTTAATCTTCATACACTTCAATAAGGTGAATAATATTATCTTCCACATGTTTATAGACTGAGACACACCCATGGAGTATTTATTCTAAAAGACACGCAGTGTGTAGCAAAGCCAGGCAGTCTGGCTATCCAGCACTGTTTGTGACAGCTATGTGAGCTGTCTCTTTATGTTAAAGAAATACTGTCTGACAGATAACAATAGCTAGATATTTCCACCAGGGTAAAGAGGAATAACTTGAACAAAGCCATGTTTGAATGATGTTTCTTTTTAGCAGCATATGAAAAGTTTTCTTTTCAGCAGAGTGAAGAGTTATGATCAGATCCAACTTTAAAGACAGAAATAATTAGGCATTGACATTCTTAATTTTACAGGTCTCACAGAGTAAAGCAAAAATCCATAAGCTTGTTTAATCTATGCTGCAGATTTGGAACAATTTTCAACTTTTGATCCAAACGCTGATTATCAGCTAAGCGACATTAATATTAATTACTCTACGATGACGATAACAATAAAAAAGAGGCTAATTTCAGCTCAGAGTCTCCACAATTCCCTAATGCTTTTCCGTGTTACCCAGCAGCATCCCGCCTTATCTTTACTGCGATCCACAAAGCTCTTCATCACGCTAACACCTTCTGAACTCCTCATTCGCGTTTTGATTGTGTTTCATCCTGACATCCCAACGCTTTCTTTTCACAGCCTGGTGAGGTTCAGGCTGTTTCCTAAACTGTTCATCTTTAGTCTTTTACTTTTATCATTCCTTCGCTTGTCTTCCTGAGCTTTGAAAAACTTTTCTACCTTAATCCTGCCTGCTTTTAAATTTTACTTCATTTCTCTCCCTCATTAATTTCCTTTTTAATATGCATACGTTGATTTGCTTTCCTTTAACTTCTATGGTTGTTTTCGATTCTGCTTTTTGATCCCACCTTTAAAAAGGAACAATTAAACCATTCTCCTCTGCTCGGTTTTTCCAACTTCTCCTCTATAGTGGGCAGGGTTTGAAACTTGTCCCACAGAGGTAGAAATCAAGTGCCAATTATAACCTCGCTGACACTGCCTTCTCTTACGCTCCTGTTGGATGTTTTAATTGTGATGTAGCCCTCGCCAACATAAACCCACTGGAAGTATGTTTTTAAACACCTGGACAGAGTCAGTGCCTGCTAACAGGTAGGTCACTATACCTCATGCTTTACGCAAGCTGCTCAGAGCACTATTGCTTTTCCACACTCACGAGTCTCTAGTTTCTGGTTTTCTTTGAATACATAAAAATAAATAAGTGTAAAGGGTACATGAAACATTTAGAGAAATTAAAGTGTGTTAGCCTATGTGTATGTATAGTTTCTGGAAAAGCTCATAACCTCAGCTTCTCAGATTTGGCAGTATCAAGACTTGCTCATTAATTAGAAGAATAAACACACGAGTACATTTTAAATACTGTAAGTTGAGTGGTCATTTGAGATGATCACTCAATAATTGATTGTACTGGTCATAGAATGGAGGGTGTTTCTGTTTTTGTTGCTGTTTATTTGGGGGCAGAACCCCATTACTTCTTTCTGGGAGAGGATTAGTTAATGATTCCCCCACCACATGTGAAGATGGATGTATCTTTTGTCAAAACACCAAAATATTCCTTTTCTAGCAGTCTTGCAAGGTATATAATGAGAAAGTTTGTATTTAGTTTATCTCTCCCTTATAGTCTTTCCTATTAACATAAAGACATGAGGTAGAGAAAAACATGGCTTCTGTCTTCATATCAGTACGCAGACAAATACAGGTATTTAAAGAAAAAAGATCTACCAATTCTAGTCACAATTGGGAGGAAATTAAGTAAAACTTCATTCATTTGCTATAATTATAGATTTATTATATTGAACTACCTGTATCTGTTGATATGATATTGTCTTTCATCCACAAAAATGGAATTCCAATGAGAACATCCCACATCACAAACTTTCAAAGCTGCAGATGCTGGCGTGGATGTGGAGAGAAGCAAGCACTTTTACGCTGCTGGTGGGACAGCAAACTAATATAATCTTTTTGGAAGGAGGTATAGAAAATCCTCAAAGAACTTAAGTTAGACATCCCATTTGATCCTGCAATCCCATTACTAGGCATGTACCCAGAAGAAAAAATGTCCTTTTATGATAAG
This sequence comes from Otolemur garnettii, assembly GCF_000181295.1. Classification (NCBI taxonomy): domain Eukaryota; kingdom Metazoa; phylum Chordata; class Mammalia; order Primates; family Galagidae; genus Otolemur; species Otolemur garnettii. Next base: position 1,015,483 of record NW_003852459.1, read on the forward strand.
GGCATTTGCACTAGGCTATTTATCATAGCTCAATTTACAATCACCAAAATGTGGAAACAACCTAAATACCCACCAAACCAGGAATGGATTAATATGTTGTAGTATATGTATACCATGGAATATTATTCAGTCATTTAAAAAGATGGAGAGTTTACATCTTTTGTATTAACTTGGCTGGAGGTGGAACACATTCTTCTTAGGAAAGTATCACAAGGATAGAGAAGCAAGAATCCAATGTACTCAATTCTAATATGGAAGTAGTACATGATCTAATACAAAGCTGGGATAGGAGAATGAGGGAGCAGGGAGAGGGGAGAAAGGAGGGGTGGGGGCTTATAGTTTATGGCACCTCTTAGGGGTGGGACACAATTACAAGAGGGACTTTCCCTAACAGCTGCAATCAGTGTAACTAACTAATTCTTTATACCCTCAATGAATCCCAAACAATAAAAAAAAATGGAATTCCACCAGATTCACTTAGAAATTAAGTCAACAAACATTGAAGCTGTACATTCCAGACACCATATAAATTATTGTCCATGCCAAAATAAATAAATGGTGTAGTGGTGTAGTTCAACATATAAAAAAATAGTATAACCTGGGCAGAGCAGCTCATGCCTACAATCCTAGCACTCTGGGAGGCCAAGGCAGGTGGATTGCTTGAGCTCAGGAGTTCAAGACCAGCCTGAGCTACAGCAAGACCCTGTAAGAGAGCCGGGTATTGTAGTGGGCATCTACATTCCCAGCTACTTGGGAGGTTGAGGAAAGAGGATCACTTGAACCCAAAAGTTTGAGGTTGCTGTGAGGTACAATGCTACAGCATCTACAGACAGAAACAAAGTGAAACTTTGTCTAAATAAATAAATAAATAGTATAGCTTGACATGATTTCTAGTGCCTGTGAGCCCAACTTCTCAGAAGCCTGAGGAGAGAGAAATGCTTGATTCCAAGAGTTCAAGACCAAACTGAGTGATATAGTAAAACTATCTCAAGAAAAAATATTATGAAAAATGTACTCTAAAAAATAGACTTTCTCAGCTATTAAGATGGATCCTATAAGGCTCAAACTTTTAAAAATGCACATTTAATTTTTCTGTAAATATTTCTAAAATACGTTACACCTTTTCAAACCTTTTAAAATAGAATTTAAAACTTACAAAGAATTCAAGAATTCTTAAATAGAATTGATAGTAAATTCAGTCTTCTTATTTATTTATTTATTTAGACACACAGTCTTACTCTGTCACCCTCAGTAGAATGCTGTGGTGTCACAGCTCACCGCAACCTTCAGTTCTTGGGCTTATGCGATTCTCTTGCCTCAGCCTCCAGAGTAGCTGGGACTACAGGCGCCTGCCACAACGCCCGACTATTTTTTTCTTGCAGTTTGGCTGGGGCTGGGTTTGAACCCACCACCCTTGGTATATGGGGCTGGCGCAATACTTACTGAGCCACTGGCGCTGCCCCAGTAAATCCAGTCTTGATGACTCAGGATGACAGTATAACTCTCCTCACCTTTCTATGTGAGTTATATAATATACCTCCTAAACTTGTGCCTCTATAGTCATTGTGATAAACTCAAATAGTCAGATGAGGTTTACTAAAATAATCACCAGCCCTTCTTCTAAAACAGACCATTGATAGTTGTGGTATAGGCTTCTAACATTGGAGTAATCACTTCTTATTGTTCATTCCCCTACAAGTCCTCACTCCTCTTCCTTGGGGAAGGGCCAGAGGTTTCTGTCCTACTTGGATGTCCAAGTGTGTTAGCTTTAGATGTAAACTGAGATTAAAGGGGTCTTGATGACAGCCTATGACATTCTCCCATCATTGGTTAAGTAAATTTTCTAATATCTGTTGTGATTGTCCAAGGGAATTTGTGATAAATTCCTGAAAGAGTGTTACTTACTAAAAATCACATTGCTATTCATAGAAAGTCAATGAAATTTTATAATATGATAGGCATTAGAGGGTATGTGTTTAAATGTATAATTAAAATAAATGTATAATTAAAAAACTTCCTCCCTTCAACAATGGAATAGCCATTGATCTTTGAAGGTTTTTATATAAATATATGCATCTTAAATAAAAGTAGATATACAAATGCATATACACATATGGTATAGTCAAATATTTCAATATATAATAGGTATGTGACTTGAGTATATACAATTTGGAAACTTCCTAATTTTCTTCACCTTAAGACTGTAGTCTGAATTAAATTAGAATTGGGATAAAATGTAATGTGTCTCTTCCTAAGTAATTGAGATCAAGCTGTTATACATCTAGAAGGACTGACTGAGTTACTGGAAGCTGGAACAAGACTCAGGATTATAGTTATTACAAGAAACAACTCAATTACCTCTAAGGCAAGATTTATAACAGATTTCTGAATTAAATGCTATTTACCTTTTACTCACAAGCACACATAAAGATCTACAATTTAATAGTAAATGATAATTCTAAGTGAATTTCATTTTTTAGTATACAATTATTTAGTTCTAGATGTTTGTCTGCAGCACAAAATATCTTAGATCTTAGTATAATGTTTTAAATTCTCTGAAGGTCCTCAGTCTGCATGTAGAATTGTCTCAGGCATTTCCTCTTTTCCCTGAAACATGTTTGGTGACATTGACCTTGAGGCCTGTCCTAGTTCTGGCTTTGTGTGCAGCTACCTACACGTGTCTTACCTCAGCACTGTGATAGGGACCATTGAGATCCAAAGTCTTAAAGAAACTTTCACCTCTGGTTTTGTGATTAGTCTAAGCAAGTATATTTGTGCTTTCTAAACATATAAAATGGTTTCAAGAAAGTTATTCCATTTTTAGTTAGCTGGCATGTATCTTTTCAGAATCTATTAGATATTTGATATGAAAGAAGCAGTCTTTGCCCTTGAAGTGCTCACTTTGTCTCGAAGAAAGGATAAAGATTAAGAAGAAAGACGAGCAGAAAGTCGAGGAGAAGATAGTGCAGAGAGAGATCAATAAGCATTCTGGGATATTGAAACTTAGCTTATTTGAGATTCTTATATGTAACACATACACATACATCACTTTAGGATTCACCTTGAATAACCTTAGAAATAAGAAAATCCTTATTCTATCCTTCAGATAGTTCTGGATGATGAAACTGACTGGGATTTAAGTATGGAATCTGACTTTCTCCATTCTTGACTTTTTCTATAATTTTTCTGTTTACACTCTATTTTACATTGCAAATGAATTCTGAAAAACATACTACTATTTATCATATCAAACATTATCATTATTCAGCAACACATACTGTTTAGAAAAAACTTTTCTACATAAAGGATCTTGGTAGTGAGAGATAAAATACTGCTGTCATTTTTTAACAGCTGGTGTTAGTGTGTAGCACTGAGAGCTTGCTGAATATAAACAAGAAAAATGATCTACTGTACAAACCACATACTGTTTATGTGGTTGTATATAGCGGTGACGACAAGCAGTAATTTCAAAGCTACTGCGTAAGATCTCATGCAATTTACCGTGAAAAATAATGATATATTGCAAGATCATTTAAAACACCACTGAATGAAAGGGAGTTACTGTGAACTTCTAAAGTGAAATCTCATAAAGCATCATCATTCTAATAATAGCAATCAGATTACTTGGAATTATAATTGCATAAGAGGAAACCAAAGTCTCTGTAACAAGAGTCCAGGATTATTGATTTTCTAGCAGAAAATAACTATTATATAAGTGATGCAGTTGTGGCTGCTGGTACAAGTAATGCCTATGACTGTTTTCTAAATAACACTGATTCATTAATAAAGTTATCGGATAGATTATTTTTCTTCTCTAATGGGTGAGAGGATGTGGAATAGAGAATGAGGTTTCCGGAGAAAAGGTCAGTACCACCAAAATGCATTTTGTGTAGAGAGGGGACAGAGCAGGAGGGAATTGCTCTCTACGTCTACCAACTGATTTTATCTCTGATTCCTGGGCAATGGTCTCATCACCTGCTTTTCTGAACACATATATTCATTCTTTGATCATGTAGTCTATCAACAAATTGTTAATGAGTATCTCTCATGGGCACTAGTCTAGGTGCTAAGCGTGCAGCAATGAACAAATCAATGTCCTTAATCTCATCACATAATCAGCAACCAGAAAAATTAATCAATTCAGGTAATGTCAGTTGCCATGAAGAATATAAATAACAATAACTTAGAGAAGATTAAGAAGTTGGAATGAAGAAAGTGTAGCATCATTTGAATTGCTGCCCAAACCATAGATGGATGTCAGTGTGGTAGCTAGCTGTGTTTCAGCCCAAGGGAATAACAAGTACAAAGTCAGTGAGGCAGGAATTCACACCGTATGTTTGAGGAACAGAAAAAATCCCAGTATGCCTGGAGCACAGGAAAGAAAGAGGAGTGATAAGAGAAAAGTTCAGAGAGGCACCCAGAGTTAAATGGTTCTGTAGGAGGTTACAAATATCAAGATGTGTGGCTTTTGTTCTAAGTAGAATGGGAAGCCATTAGCAGGTTTTCAAAGAAGAAACAGGATGATTCTATTTATGTATTAAAGAATAATCTAGTTAAGCATTTCTACCAAGTCAAGGCCAGAAAAACAACAAAAACAGAAGCATGGAAAGAGAAGGTGTGACTATAGCTTCACTGGATGGATGTACAGCAGTATCCCTGGGAGAGCTGCTCCACAAATAATTAATACCCAGTAGGGAGAGAGTAGCAAACCTACTTTTTGAACCAAGTCCTTTCCTAGAACAAAGAAGGACACAATATTTTTTATCATCACTGTACCATTTCCTCACATAGTTCTCACTCTTTAATTTAACCTCTAAATGTGAAACCTGTATGTCTGTTTTCCAGGGAGCTCCTGACATATTGAGCTTTTTCAGATAACATATTAACATAACTTGGTCAATATCTCCTTTTCAAATTATATTACTACAGACTAAATAGCATTGATATGAATGTTTATAGCTTCATAAAATCGACTGTGTCATGTACAATGGAAGCTATGTTTGCCTGCATATTGTAATATTATTGCATTACAGGAAGGTAATTGATTTGTTTAAAATGTTGCAACAATAAACCATTTCTCAGAAAAGATTGCTGCTTAACCAAGAGCACACCAAAGTCAATATAGTAAGACAATTCAAAGAAATTAAATTTTGATCTGTTTTGCAAAACAAGCTCATCATGTTACATGAGAATGGATTAGACAATGTAAATGATTCAGCATGGTCAAACCATTATGAACCATTTCTATTCTGACAGTTACAGGTTTATAATTAAAATCGAACTCAAAGAGAATAAAAACTATTTGATATAGAGATGTCAAAATCTTTTGTAAAAGCACTGCATTAGTGTATAAGGTAGAGACATTAAAGATTGTACATTGACATTCCACTATGCTTAATTATAGTCTTTGTTGAAAACTGGAATTATAAGTCATACCCCCATATTGAAGTGTAACCAGCAAGAATGGTTACTGCTTTTTTAACGATGATTTTATCTTTAATAATTCACCAGTATGGTTTATTGTCTAATAGACAAACTAGCCCAAGAAGAACAAATTCATAGTGTGAAATATCTGTATTATTTTCCAAGTGATCATATTAATATCTTTACAGAACTCTATTAGTTGTATTGTTGGGATCTGAACATTCATTAATCTAAACAGATGATCACATCAATATCATTGATTTTATGTTTCAATAAGAACATCCATGATGAAGTCTCATTTTCCAAGGTGGTTTTTGGTTTCTTTCTAGCCTCCTTTAGATTACACTGCATGAACTTAACAAACTACATTATTCTTAAGTATAGTTAATCTAACAATATTAATTAATGGTAGGTAACTAACCAAACACTTCCTCAGTCTACGAAATAACAAGAATTATCTACATGATTTTAAAAATATATTTTTATGGTGGTGCCTGTGTCTCAAAGGAGTACGGCTTCAGCCCCACATACCAGAGGTGTTCAAACCTGGCCCCAGCCAAAAAAAAAAAAAAGAAAAAAACTTAAAAAATATATATTTTTATTATTATGTCCAAGTTAGAAATTAGAAAAGTTATCAAGTGATTGTAACAACTCACCCTAATTCATTTGCCTATTTTTTTGCAGAATTAGTCTTTCAGGTAATATTGGAACATAAATAAACCAATATTATCTTCTGACACAAAGGAAGGATTGTTCTTATACAAAGATGAAGATATCTCTTCATTGTCATAAATTTTCAGAACATTTAGGATTAAAACAGAAGCTCGCAGTCTACAGTCAAAAAACCTTATAAAGGTGTAGTGCATACAAAGATCAGACACAGAAATTTCACCCTCCTACCCTAGACCCTGAATTGATTGCACTTCCTCCCCACAAATGGACACAGAGTCAGGACTTAAGTTGTCTGTGGTCCTTTGTCTCGGATGACAAATGTAGGTTAACAAGAAATAAAATAAAAGAGCGAACCTGGTGTGATAGCAAGTGCCTTTAACCCCAGCTACTCCAGAGGGTAAGGTGAGAGGACCACTGGAGGCCAGGAGATCAAAACCAGCCTGGGCAATAGACTGAGACCCCATCTTTACAAAAAAAACAAAATTGAAATAATATTAACAGGGTATTGTGTCACATCCCTGTAGTCCCAGCTACTTGGGAGGTTGAGGCAGGAGAACTGGTTGAGCCAAGGTGTTCTAAGTGCATGACTGCACTATAGCCTAGATGATAGAATGAGACCTCATCTCTCTCTCTCAAAAAAAAAGTAAAATATGAAACTAAAACTTGACAGCTGATAATATTTTCTTTGAAAGCAAAATCTGGAAAAACTTCAATAGTATGGTTATTCTTTTAGAAAGTGTTAATTATTCATTAACATGTGAAATGAATTCATTAGTTCAATAATTCATTAGTGCATGGAAGAGAGAGAATATTTTCATAGAAAGAATGAAAGCAACAGCCTTCTTCGTGTTCTTTTTTCTTATAATTACACATAGTAATATTCCAACTGTTCACATCTTTTCATGAGAGTTAAATACAGCAAGGAAGCAATCTCTATTTTGGCACGCAGGTGCATTTATGTAAGTATACGTTTATACATTTACTTGGTAAGCCAATTACAGATAAATGCTATTTACAAGGTTTCTAAACTGAATCAACTCATCACCATAAATAAATTTATTCTCAGCTGAAATTCCAAAATTTTTTTTTTATATCTTTTTTTTTTTTTTTTTTGCAGTTTTTGGCCGGGGCTGGGTTTGAACCCACCGCCTCCGGCATATGGGGCCAGTGCACTACTCCTTTGAGCCACAGGTGCCACCCCTGAAATTCCAAATTTTAAATAATCAAATACCAGAATCTCATGCTCAAATGAAGACACCATTAACTGATGTTGTCACAAACAGCTATGGTTACATAACTGTCTTAATTACTTTAAAGTTCTCCTTCTGTATATATGGTCCGCATGGGCCACGATCCTGTATCTGTTTAATTGCAAAGCTCAGGTCTAAGGATTTCGGTGTCTAATTACCTTCCTTCCCTCAACATCAACCTACTCCAGAACTATGAGTGGCAACGTGATTTTCATTTATTGCTTACCAAGTAAACAGATCTAGAGTTTGTTTTCTAGCTAAGAGCTTCAAATGTATGCAAATGCTTTTCTTCTTAAATTTTTCGTTTGACACATTATATCTGAAGGTGATAGAAGCAAACATTGTTTCATCAAGAGTGTTTAATCATTCTCCCTCTCTCTCACTCACTCATATACCCACACTCATAGACAAGTGAGAAGGATTTTTCCTAGGCACTGATACACATTGTCAACCATTTTGTGAATCAAGAGAGTTCAAAGAAAATTGCAGGAGTAATCCTTCAGAGGATGTAGTCTGAATGCATGAGACACGTTGTTCCAGGAATATTAGTTGGAACGGACAGGTCAGTGAGAGTTCAGATGAGACCATTAAATGGAAAGTAAAAATCATGCCCATTGGGACATAACTACATTCAAAATTATTTTAAAGCAGACGTGTATGTGAGTTCTTTATAAGTTCTTATTTGTACTGGAAGATTTACATCATTCCCTTGTATATCCAAATATCAGAAAACTACCAAGGCTTTTGACAAGTCTATTTTTACTCTTTTAAAGCCCTTTTAAGAAACTACCCCAATGGAGAAACATTTGGTAATTTTCCACTAGTACCTGAATGTCTCTTGTTGTGAGCATATTAATTCCGAACTCTTAGATAGCCTAAATCATACTCCGGAGGTCTAAATCAGCTGTTGTCTTTTCAGCTCTACAAAAATAGGACGGGGAAACAAATGTGTGTAAATATAAAAGTTCCAGTCAAGGTCTCATTTGTACTTGCCGCCTAATTCGTACCAGAATTCCAGGCCCTGAGATAGGGAGCTTTTTACTGGTAGTTGGCAGTTGCCCAGAGGCTGCAAACTAGAAATAGAGGGCCAGGGAGGGAGTGCTGCATTGCATTTTAAGTCCCTTCAGCCTTCAAATAGGACATTTTCCTTTTGGTCCTAAAACCAGTACACTTCAGGGTACTGCGATGAGAAAAAAAAAAAAAAAATCTATGACCTCCTCAGGGAACAACTACACTTTCAAATGTGTCTTTTTCTTCCCCCACTTCCTTTCTTGTCTCCTGGTGACCTGGTATGTCTTTGTTGAATACCAACATTTTCCTTTAGTTTCTAAAATTGGTTTCTAACATTATGATTTCTCTTTTTAAGGCCTTAGTTATTTTTAACTTTTATATAGCCATCAATTCCTGTAGAGGTTCCCTAACGTGGCAGTGTGTTTCCCAAGAATTTTTGCTAGTCCATCTTCTCATAATTACCTAACCGCTCTGTTTTTTATGTATCAGTCTCCATAGTGGCGGCTGGTAACACTTTAAATACACAAGCTTGACTGAACAGACCGCTCTGTGACCTGCAGCCCTTCCTCCACTGAGCCCCAGCTCTTTTAATACCCATGTTCTGGAAGCAATCTATTTTCACAGGAGTTGCTGAACACTTCCAACTCTTTATGCACATAAAATCTAGTGAAACTTACTGTCTATAAACTCCACAGTATGGTATTAGTTCATGGCTAAAATAAAAGCTGCCACACAGAAAAATAAGAGGGTAATATCTAGACTATTACTGTTTTATAAATATGTTAGAGCCCAAGGAGATAAGAATCTAGATTTCTCCTGTGAGCATTTTCTACACAGAGTAACTGCCATTTCTAGTATTCCTGCAATTGAAATGGTAGTAAAGAAGACATAACCGGAGTGAGATGGAAAATTAAGTTTTTTTCAGTGATTCGTGGAAAACTAAGGCAAGTTAACTGAAATGAAAATAAAGGGAAGGCTTTTAAAGTTTGATACTTTTACCAAAAAAAAAGAACTTTACATGCCTCATAGGGGTGATTTAATAAATTACCGTCTTGAAACTCTTAATGACGGCCCCAGGGTCTAAAAAGGTTAACGAACATCCAGCAGTATCTATTTCATCACTCCTTCAAACCCCATTTGGATCATTTTTAAGAAACTCTCTTTACATGTAAAACATTCTGAGCAGTTCCAAGATACGCTCTGATATTGATATTTACAATCATTAATTAATCAATATTGACAACTGCATAGCCTAAGTATATACCTATTACTTATAGAAATAATTCATTTACATATGTTAAGTCATAATCTCACAGTAAAACAACACATATAAAAATCGTGCTTTCAATATAAATGAAAGATTGTTTAAAATTCAGTGTAATAATACTTTATAAACAATAAATGTTGAGGATAGAATATACGGCATTCTCCTGTATTTGATCCAAAAGCACAATACTAAAACTTTTGCTTAAACCGTTATTCCATAAACTAAAGGGAATGTTCCATTAACAACTAGTTTAATTACTTTAAGTCATTTATTGTGTTAACCTGAATGTGACCTACATTTCCTATATTTTTATCTAATGGCAAGAGTTTTAACATATAAATTTGGTACTAGCATACTCATTTTTTTTTCTGAAATGGATTCAGTTAAAAATAGTAGTTTTAAATAATAGTTATTAAGTAGGCCCTCCCTTTTTTCTAGAAAACACTAAAAGCTTGCATGATGAAGTTATAAAATGTTTTGTGAATGCTACCTTCAAACTAATACAGAATCAGTTATCAGAGAGGCAGAAGTAAAGACAATAGAGGCTATCACCAAAATAAAACATTGTTTGCTAGACATGCATATATGGGGCTTTTCACATTCAATAATCCCTTTGCACAACTTTTCTTTTTTTCTTTTTTTAATTTCAGATTAATGTGAGAGTACAATTAAGTTACAATGTTTGCATTTATTAGGTAAAGTCGCTGTTGTAGTGTCCTGCACCCGGAGCTGTGCCCATGTACTGTACACTGTGCCCATTAGGGGGCAGCACCAGTCCCCCTGGCTCCTCTCTTTCCTCTGTCCTTCCCCCTTTCCTCTCCTTCTTCCTCCCCCCAGCTTGAATTAAATTGAGATCATTTCTTAAGGTGGGCCTGTATTAGTTCTTTCCTGGCTTCATTTTAGAATTGAGTACTTACTTGCTTTTCCATTCTTGTGATACTTTACTAAGAAGAAGCCCTTAGCACAACTTTTCAAAGCAAACTGCCATGAAAGTTGATGGGAATCTCCCCTGGAAGTGAGGAAGCTTGCTTTGGGAATCACACTCAACATGTGGAGATTTATTTGACCAACACCATAACAAACTGATTGTCAGTTTAAGAGATAAATTGAAAGAAGCATGACATTAATTTTTTTTTTCTTATGCCACAGAAGAGGGAAGAATGTGAGTAAATTATGAGCCTGGCATTTAATTAGAATCAACGAAAATGCGTGATTAAAATATCTGTGCCAGAGACCAGGAAATTAAACTGTCAGGAGGACACACATTTTTGAAATAGGAAACCTTGTCACCAGTTCACCTCATACTGATCTTCTTGCTATAATCTATAATTGAGAAAATGAGAAATGAGAAAAGAATAGGAAAGAGAATAAAAGCCCTACTTCTTAAGGAAAACTAGTAAATTATTGTTCCAAAGGTCAGAATTACAAAAGTAGGAGTGCATTCCTCCGTGTTTAAAATACTATTTTGAAAAATAACCATAAAAAAATAAACTTCCTTGAATACAGTATGCATTCCTTTGTCTATAATCTGAATTTTAAGAATACTGGAAGTATATGCAGGTGAGATTTAATGTAAGAAATACATAAATTAAGAAAAAACATGTTATCAAAATTCTGGATAAATCTTTCTCAATAGTTTCCAGCAATTTTAAATAAACAAACAAAACAGCCAGCAGGCTGTGACATCATTATTTATTTGGAGCTATGCAAGTAATTGATATTTTAATACTCAAAAACATGAGGAAGGAAAATGGAATAAATAACTTTTGTTTGCTTTTGGTCATCTTCATGTGAACAGATATGAATCAAAATTTTAAAAAAGAAAATAAGATTGTTTAATAATTGTTTTTATAAAGCAAAGAACAAAGAAATTAATTTGAATCTCAATTTTATATAAAACTATAATTTTAGGTAAATAACTTAATCTATTGAAACCTCTATTTCCTCAATTGTGAAGTAAAAATATTTATAGCCATTCTGTTTATCTTATAGGCATTCAGTGAATTTAAAATCAGATTGTATAGTAGCAACTATTTTGAGGATTATTAGGTCACATGAATGTACGATATTCCTGTGGCTATGATAAAGAGTCAAGTTGAGAGAGGAGGAGAGGTTTTCTATTATATGAACATATTCCAAGACCTTATTCATCTAGAGTGGAACCTGGACTTGTATAGATAGATAAGTCAGGCTTCATTCTATAAATATGTCTTTTCAAACTCCATAGCAATCCTTTTGTGAAATTCCATCCCTAATACTGTGTCTTATCCATACTAGGCTTTCACTTCTAAACACAAAAGCCTGTAGGCTAGATGTTTTCTCAGAAAATTGTGCACTATGTCCTAAAATCCACTCTCAGTGTTCTATTTTGTCACTTGGTCTTTCATTAAATGAGTTGTGCTGTTATGTAAATGCACTTCTGTGGCTACTGGACATATATCTGTGCATACTATCCGTTCACATTCATTGGATCTGATGTGTTTGTATAAGAAATATATGCAACAATTTTGTTTGTTGCAGGCTCCAGTATCTCAGGGAATTCCAAAGATGTTTGGTGTCAAACAGCCCCCATAAGGGAAGATATATGCTATCATAATTTGACCTATCCATTTCTCTTTAATTATTATTACTATATGAGCTTTAGTTCACAAAATTCCCTCCCTAGATTCTATAGTAAATGATAAGAATATGATTGGTAAAGTGCAAAGCTTTAACAACTCTTTCCTGGAATCACCCCTGAAAAGCCTTTTTAGCTTTTTTTATTCTACCAAATCATCACTCTTTATGCTAGCAACCTATCACAACTGAGTTATGAAGCTCAGATCACTCAGACTTTGAAAATATGACTCCTCTTAACACTGAATATGGATAGGCTAGTGATGAATCTACATCTCCTCATGAATAGTGTCTTTTACTCATTAGTCTCATAGACTAGAGAAAAAGACACCGAGAAGGGAATTTCTGTGGAGGCAGTTGTTCTGGAAATAAGATTTCAATGTGAGCATATGTATACATTCAATAAGCTACATGTTCTTAGCTCTCAGAGTTGAATTATAAAAATAATACACTTAAGTAGTTTTAAGCCTGAAAGAATTATGATCAAATCAGCTGACAAATTATCAAGGATTTATGTGGTGCCAACATTCCTGAGTCAAAAATGCAAACTATATATAAATAACAGAAATTGGCTTTACAGAGATAATGGTGACCCAAGAGGCTGTTATCACAGATTTAGGGTGGGATATAGCCCTGCAGTGAAACTGGATGCATTTCTAGCATTTAGAAAAACAGAGGCAACATTGATACTGCAATTGGGCTCTTCCTCCAGTTATTTTAGTTTGCTTTTGAAAACAGGCCTATTTACTAAGCAATTGAGGTCATGAGTTACATCATGTCTATGATCACACCATTACTTTTGGTATTTCTGGTTTTCTCAATCAAATTGGATAAGTAATTTTATTGTTATCATTTTCTAATTCATTAGGTATTTCTGATTTTTATACTCCAGCCCTATCAAGAATATTTTCTATTTCCATCTCCTAATTCAAAAATATGCAACACTTGATAGTTTCAGGATTAAACCAACGGTCGGAAAAACTTTCCTTTGAAGAGCCAGATAGAAATAGTTTAGCCTTTGTAGACCATACATTCTCTGTGGCAACTATTCAATGCTATCATTATAGTGTAAAAGTTGCTATAAGCAACATGAAAATAAAAAGCATGTCCTCTTCAAATAATTTTTTATGAATAATAAAACTTGAATTTCATATGATTTCATGTGTGACTAAGTCTTTTGACTTTTTTCAAGCATTTAAATATGTAAAAGCCGTGAGCACCCACCACAAAGGCCAGCCACAGGCCACATTTAGTTTTCTAAGCCCTGTGTTGGATAAATACAGGGCTATTAAATTAAATATTTAACTTAAATATGAATTAAATGATTCCCCCACTCAGACAATGTATTTTACTATATCAAAAGCATTTTGGAAGAAAAGTATGTTACCAGTAGCCCCTAACTTGAGCTAGGCTGCTTAAAAAATGAAAATAATGCTTAAATATTTTCTGTACTTAATAGATCAACTATCAACAATTATATTATTCACTATATATACACATATATATTATCATCACATATATTCATTTGATTATCTTTTTTTATAGATGGAGAAATGGATGCTCAAAATTATTAAATAATATAATCAAAGTTACAGAATCAATGACTTCTTCAAACCAAGGAGAATAAAGAAACCAATGTGGAAATATTTTTTTTTTTTTGACAGGGTCTCACTTTGTTACCCACCATAGAGTTCCATGGTATCATAGCTTACAGCAACCTCAAACTCCTGAGGTCAAGCCATCCTCTTGCCTCAGCCGCCCAAGCAGCTGGGACCTCAGGCACCTACCACAGTGCCCCACTAGTTTTTAGAGACAGGTTCTCACTCTTGCTCAAGCTAGTCTCAAACTCTGAGTTCAGGCAATCCACCTGCCTTTGCCTCCCAAAGTGCTAGGATTACAGGCCAATGTGGAAATTTAACACATGTTGAGAAGTATACACGCCATCTATAAACAAGAAATACAAAAGCATCACATCCTCATGTTGACTGACAGATACAAAATTGATGACTTTCAATATTGCCATCATTGATAGGTCCATTTATAAGTGTATCACAGTGTGTACTCTAATTTGAATTTAAAGGGAAATTTAAATATGCCCAATAGTTAGCCAACTTTAATTTTTTTTATTAAATCAAAGCTGTGTACATTAATACTATCATGGGGTACAGTGTGTTGTTTCTATATACAGTTTGAAATACTTTCATCCAACTGGTTAACATAGCCTTCATGTCATTTTCTTAGTTATTGTGTTGATACATTTATATTCTACATTTAGAAAGACTCACATGTACCCCCATACCATAAACCATGGACATAATCCCACCCATCGCCCTCCCTTGACCCATCCTCCCCCCCTCCCCTCCCTCTCCCATTTCCCTATATTCTTGGGCTAAAATTGAAACTCTTAGTTTCATAATAGGGTTGAGTACATTGGATACTTTTTCTTCCATTCTTGAGATACTTTGTTAAGAAGAATATTCTCCAGTTCCATCCATATAAACATGAAGGAGGTGAAGTCTCCATCTTTCTTTATAGACCTGCCATTTGATCCTATAATTCTTCTACTAGGTACATATCTAAAAGACCAAAAATCACACTACAATAAAGTTATTTGTACCAGAATGTTCATTGCAGCCCAATTCATAATTGCTAGGTCATGGAAGAAGTCCAAGTGCCCGTCGACCCATGGATGGATCAATAAATTATGGTATATGTACACCATGGAATACTATGCAACTTTAATTTTTGAATTTTCAAAAGTGTAACTTTAATGGCAGTTATTAGTCAAGAAAAGTGCTTATCCACACTATTAGTTGGAAACCCAAAGAAAGCCAAAGACTATAATTTGTGAAGTGCTTTTCACATAGTTAGAGGGCAATTTTGTTGTAAAAAAACTGATTCCTAGTTTAATTCAATAGTAATTTGAAATTTGAAATTTCTAACCTAGGATTTAGTTAAGGTCTTTAAAATTTGAGACAAAACATTATTATAATAACTATGATATTGTTATGATGAATTTGTACTATTATGAGACCATTGGAATATAGTCATTTCTTGGATTTCTTATCCTTTTCCAGATTTCCTAAGTTAAAAGTCTCTTGTGCTAATTAACTGCCAATGGTACTCTTATGAAAGCAATATTAAAATGGCATATCAGAAATGGTGAATCACTCTTCACATTTTTAGTTATCACAAAGAAATATTAAGTAAAACTATGTTAGTTGGCATAATTTGAAAACATATGCTCGGCTTCATAACATAAGAAAAAAAAATACCAAAGGGAACACTGTCTTATTCCTAAAGAATACCATTCAAGTCAAATTCTTCCCCCAAAAGGAGATTTTTAATTATAAGACATAAGAAACAAGTCTACTTAGTCTTTAAGTACTATAAGGAGCTGACTAGGTTATGGAGCAATTAATAAATTCAGACAATGCCCATTTCTTCAACAAAAATTTACTATCTGTGTTCTGAATATTTTATTATATTTGGAAAGAAGTATAATGAAGAAAGTGGATTCTGCCACCCAAGAATTCATCTTTGGTTGAGACAGACGTATGAACAGATTTATGTCTCAATTTTAAACATGCTCTGGAAGGAAAAGACAGATGAAATAATTTTGCTTGTGGTCATCAAGTAAGATGACATTTGAGTTAAGTCTTAAAAACAATAACTTGGAAAGTCCTGTTTGAGCTAAACTCTTCTTATTTATAGTAGGACCCCTAAGTCCTATGTCCAGGAGATTTGTAAAATGTTTGTTGTTAGTGAACACAGTCATGACAAACATCATATCTTTTGTCCTCTTTTGTTATAAACATTCACACATACAGACTGAGCACAGTTCTTATAGTTCAATTTTAATTCTCAGTCCTGGGTATTCAATAATACACATGTTGCAAGTGTTAGAATTCAAACAAGATCAACTTGTTCTTCCTTGCACTCTATAATACAGAGTTAACTTGGAGCACTTCTGTGACCAACATAAATGGATATATATTAATACCATTTTTAAAGTGAAATCTACTAGAATATATACATGGATGCTTAGAAATGGCCAAATGTAAGTTAATTACACTTTCTGTAATTATTTTAAAAGTTGTGTTATAAAGCATTTCATAGAACTCCTCACCTGAGGAACACTTAAAATATATAAACAGCTATCTCTTGCTCTCTGTATACACACACACCCACACACACACACACAAGGTGTATACATTTTAAGAAAGGAAAAAAATGCATTAAAATTGTAAAACTCACTATATACCAACAACAAAAGAAGAATAGAGTCTCATTTGAGTACCTCTTTTAATTGCAGAGGTCAAATGAGATTTGAGTATTTATAGATCTGTATATATAAAATTCAGCGCCTGCTATATGGGAAGTCATCTCTAGAAATATTCTAGAAATTATGACAGGTAACAATGACAGGTTTTAAATAGCCTTATTATTATGGCATAGAATGAATCCTAAAAGTTGATTCATGCTAAATTATATACTTCAAAATATACAATTTTTAATTTTTTAATAAGGAATAGGCAATGGTGGTAAATAAATCAGAAATAAAGCATAGTATTTATGATTAGATTAATATGTACTTAGAATCTTCAGATTACAACAAGTTATTTAACATCTCTCAGCCAGTATATTTATATGTAATATAAATATAATAATATAACCTTTCAATACTGTTTTCAAAATTAAATAATTTTTATTTCTGATTACTATGAGGGTACAAATGATCATGTTGAATTGTTTGTGTTTCTTTCTTTCTATATATTTTTTTTTACAATGTGCTTGTTTTATATGCAATTTGAAATATTTTCATCAAACTGGTTAACATAGCCTTCATGGCATTTTCTTAGTTATTGTGTTAAGACATTTATATTCTACATTTAGTAAGTTTCACATGTAACTTTGTAAGATGCACCATACGTGTGGTCCCACCAATCACCCTCCCTCCACCCATCCTCCCCTTTCCCCTTCTTCTTGGGCTATAATTGGGTTATAGCTTTTCATATGAAAGCTATACATTGGTTTCATAGTAGGGCTGAGTACATTGGATATTTTTCTTCCATTCTTGAGATACTTTGCTAAGAAGAATATGTTCCAGCTCCATCCATGTAAACATGAAAGAGGTAAAGTCTCCATCTAAGGTAAAGGTCCAGTTGTGGTTGAGCCCTTATCCAGGGGAAGTGCTGCATCCCCTTACATTGTGCCCATCAGGTGAGAGCTCACCAATCCCTCTCCTTCCACCTCTCCCCACTTTACTTGAATATAATCATGTTTTTCTCTCATATGGGTCTGTAGTTGTTTTTCTGTTGGTTTCGTATTAGTACTGAGGACATTGGATACTTGTTTCTCTATTCTTGTGATACTTTATTAAGAAGAATGTGCTTCAACTCCATCCAAAAATATAATATTTTAACTCAAATAATTAGAGCAGATTCTGGAAGATTGTAAGCATTCTTTGATTTTTAGTGTGAATTTTCCTATCCTATTATAATTTCACATTTAGAAATAATATTAAATTCTATCATAAATTTTATAACAAAAACTTTTGGCTGAAAATAGATGATTTTCTTTTCTTATACTATGTTTAAAGAAATGAATACCATGACTTTCTGAAACACTGTATATATCTTTGTCGCAATGGATTTCTTACCATACCTCTGATGTAGGAAGTTGTATTCTTTGATTTTTTTGCCTGACCTTTTCCTAAATAAAAAGACATTACAAAAAATTAGATCCTTCAAGTATTGCAATATAATTTGGAATATAATACTATTAATCACATAAAGGTCTAGTATTAAAATAGAATTAGCAGTGAATTAGGAGGAGGTAGGACATTTTAAAACGCTGCTCTCTTCCTCTCATTTTTAAGGTAGGAGACTGTGGAATGGCCTTTTTTCCATTTCTTCCTTATAATAGACTTAGAATAGCTCTGTTAAACTAGTCTCACTCCCCTTTAGTGCCTATCTGCAGTCCTGCTAAAAATAAGAACTTACACAGAAACAGTTAGAAGTTCCAGATACTATTCGGGTATTAAAAAAGATTAAGGGAGCTTTTTATGTACTGATATGGAAATACCTCCAAGTTATCTCATTAAGTGAAAAAAGCAACATATAGAACAATGTGTCAGTTTGTTATCATTTGAGAAAAATCTAACTACAGTAAAACCTCTGTAAGTTGACCACCCAAGGGACTGTAACAAACTAGTCAATATTCAGAGGTGGTCAACATAAGGAACTAGGCCTGCTGTACTGATACACACATGTGCATGTCTGCTCCATGAAAATTAGTCAGGTTAAGGAGGTGGCCAATGTAGGGAAGTGGTCAACTAGAAAGGTTTCACTGTATTTGTTACACACACACATATACACCAATTATCTCTGTAAGAAAACATAAAGAATTGGTAAAATTGGTTGTCTCTTGGGGAAAAATCTGTGTATTCAGGAAAAAGTTTTAGAGAATCTTAGTTTTCACACCATACCCTTTTGAACTTTTAAACATTATAAGACAATTGTCTTTCCTTAAAAAGAAACAAACAGACAAATAACAGCTTCTCCTTGAATGAGGAGCGGAGTAATCTAGAGTATTTATCATGAAGCAACAACTAGTCCAGCCTTCCAGGAACACTGAGATGAGGGAAGTCCATTTGGTGAGTTTTCATAAGACAGTGAAACGAGCTAAAATATACTGATTCTCCTAACAAGCCTTGTACATCCTCTGTCCTTCCCAATCCCATCACTACGAAGATAAAGAGGATGAATTGGAAAGAGATATTAAGAGTTACTAAAATTTTGGAGTTTATAAAATTTTTGTGGAAACCCCCAATATGATTTAGAATCATATTCAAACTAAAGCACTGTAAATTTTTATGGTATTTCTCCATGTTTTTATTAATTCTTTTGTAATACTGCCTGCAAAATGGTTTGTCTTAACTGAGGCTATTCCAAGATCATGGCAGATAGAACAATTCTTGTTTGGGGCATGAAATGGTTCTTATCACCATGATTTCAATTTTGAAGGCTGTAACTAAAATTTTTACTTTTAAGAAAGTCCTTTTGGAAGTTAATTTTCTTATAAAAACAGATAACTCCCTAGACTTTCACTTTCCCTGTGATCCGGTACCAAACTCAGTTTTGTACTTTACTGTGTTTTATATTCATTCTCAACCACTTAGAAGTTAACACTGAACAATGACTTACATGGACCATCTAGTGCTATGTTAAGTTATTTGTACCAATTATCTCCCTTAATTTGCACAACAATCATATGAGGTAGACACTAGTATACTTGTTTCTAAGTGAGAGAGAACACAAAGTATCATAGAAATCAAATAATTCACCCAGATTCCCTTAACCATAATGATTAGTTCTTCCAATGACAATCTTCCTAATTTCTACCATTCCTGTTTACTTAAGGTCAGACAAATCTGCTCTCTCTCCAGATTACTGTCTCTTGTTTCTAAGTACTTCCACATTGTTCTCTTCATAATGTTTTATTAGGCTGTTTCCTTCCTTAAACGGTTTGGCCTTATGGTTAGCAGACAAAATAAAGACCCTCCAAAGATGCCCATGCCTTAATGCTCAGAACCTTACATGGCAAAAGGACTTTGTAGATGTGAGTGAGGGTAAAGACCTTGAGATGAGAGGATTATTCTGGAGTATCCAAGCAGATGCAATCTAATTGCATGAATTCTTCAAAGTGGCCATAAAGGGACATGACAACATAGGGAGGGTTAGAGAGATGGGACACTGGTGGCATTAAAGATGGAAGTTGGAGGAGACCATGAGTGAAGGAGAGTAAACGTTTTCAAACACCGGAAAAGGCAAGGAAACAGATTTTCTCTTAGACCTTCCAGAATGGAACACAGTCCTGCTGACACCTTAATTTTAGCCTGTGCTGTACTCCGGACTTAGCAAACAGAAAAATCACACACGTAAGCTGTTTAAACCACTAAATTGTTATGACAGCAATCAAAAAGGAATATAGTTCTTCCATATTCATCTCAGTGAAACCTCCCCTTACTTCCTCCTAGACCCCCCATCCCAGTCCTGAAACTCGGGAAATTCTATTTTATACTTACCCCAGCACAACTGAGCCAGAATCTGCCAGTCTCACACTTCATCTTATGATCATGTCCCTGTCATTAAGTTTTCGGTCACTTATGACTGAACCCACAATCGACACAATCACTTATTCAGTTTCCCTTACCTTGACAACCCTCTGCTTTAGGAACCACACAAGCACTATTTGACAGAGGAGGGAATTCATGCTCAGGTGTTTGGAATAATTTGCTTATGGTCACAAAGCTCGTAAATGGGCAAGAGGAATTAAAACCATGGCGGTCTGTCTAATTCTGGTTCCTAAAACAGTGTGTCCCCTCACGAGTGTTTTGTGTCTTTTCTCTCGTCACCTGATCTATCTTTATCATGGATTCTATCTGCCACTCTCCTCTACCATTTTACTGCCCCATAAATTTCTTACACCTGTAAGGACTTTTTTCCTGTCTCTCTTGCTCGGTGTCTTCAACAGAAATTTATTCAGACAACTGAAACATGTATCAAGCACAAACTATGTAAGTGGGATAACCTACAATTTGCTAGACACGTCCCAGTAATAAATGAGGAAGAACAGATCCCTTTTCCTAAGCAGAACATTTCTCTCTTGAAAATTACCTGTGGGGGCTCTGTGCCTGTAGCTCAGTGAGTGGAGTGCCAGCCACATATGTGGAGGCTAACGGGTTTGAGCCCGACTCGGGCCTGCTAAACAACAATGACAACTACAACCAAAAAAGAGCCAGGCATCGTGGCGGGAGCCTGTAGTCCCAGCTACTCGGGTGGGTGAGGCAAGAGAATCAGTTAGGCCTAAGAGTTTGAGGTTGCTGTGAGCTGTGACGCCAAGGCACTCCACCAAGGGTAACATAGTGAAAGTCTGTCAAGAAAGAAAGAAAGAAAGAAAGAAAGAAAGAAAGAAAGAAAGAAAGAAAGAAAATTACGACTGGGGTCTGAAGCACCAGATTTAACAGTCTTCTTTCAACCTTTACTCTCTTTACACTCTCTGTAGCACCTGACACTTGTGACATCCAGACTAGTTAGAAACTCCGTCTGCTTATCCAACACTTCTCTTCTGATTCTCTTACTTTTCCAATTATTCTCTCAGCTTCTTTCACTTGCTTTTTCTTTCCTGTTAATACTCAGTAAAACATTCCTTCACACTGGGTTGTAGATGTTCTTCTCTTCTGTACTCAGTTGATCATCCATCTCCAACGTTCCACCATCTCTTGTTTTCTCTCACATGTAAATCTTCAGTTCTGCTTTCCTTTGTCTAAGCTTAAATTTCTAATACTTTCCTGGAAAAGTGCTCCTTGTTATCCTACTGGTAGTACAAGCCAAACATATCCAGAACTGTACTCTTTTATCTCTCAAACCCGTGCATCTCTCAGTATTTTAATTAGTAGTATAATTTTCCAGAATGGGCCAGGCTATCTGAGAGTTTTCTTCTTTCCTTTTTTTGAAACAGAGTCTCACTCTGTTGCCCTGGGTAGAGTGTCATGTCATCATGGCCCACAACAACCTCAGTTTCTTAGGCTCAAGTGATCCTCTTGCCCCACCCTACCAAGTAGCTGGGATTATGGGCACCCAGCAGACGCCTGGCTAGTTTTTCCATTTTTAGTAAAGACAGGGTCTTGCTCTTTTTACTCAGGCTGGTCTTGAACTCATGAGCTCAAGAAATCAAGTAATCCATCCGCACTGGCCTCCCAAATGGATTGCAGGGCAGGTGTGAGCCACCATGCCGGCCTCTGAGAGATATTTTAAGTGCATTTCTTCCCCTGCACATGCCATTGCTTTCACCTTTGTAAAGTTTCTCAGATCAATAATCATCCTTACTTACATCCTCATTTTTAATGTTTTGGTTCCAGCTCTCAATTTCTACTTTTAAAAACGCTTGCAGCAGCCTTGATAATTGGTCTCCCAATTTGCATTAATCCATTCATTCCACACCACAAGCACAGGTAGTCTTTTAAAACAATTATCTGGACATGCCTTTTCCCAGTACAAAACTCTTTGATAGGTCCTGTTGCCAGAAAATAATGTCCTAATTATTTAGCCTGACATGTAAACTCCTTTATAAGATAGTTCAAGGTATTTTCCAATTGTAGCTCTTAGTAAGTATTCTGACTTTCATCAATCCCTTTCTTACTCCAATCACCAAAGAAAATGCAGCAATTCTCAGAGAGAATGGATTCTGAAGACTTTGCCCTGTGGTTCCCTGTCCTTTCCCCTTTCCCTTTACTTTCATACCCTTTTCAGATGCTCTTTCTCTTTAAAGTTTTCCTTGATTCTTTTGATTTAATTAATCCTCATGCATTATTTATTTAATTTATTGTAATAACTATGGATAAAAAGATAAAAGACAGTTCTTGCCTTCAGGCGGCTTATTGTCTAGTAGGAACACAGAAAAGAAATGAAATGTTACATCTAATTATATAACATACTTTCTGAAGTCACTGTGTATTGGGATCTGTGAACACAAAGTAGAAAGAGTTCCCCAGCTATGAGAGTGGGGCACTGTCTGTAAGAGTGGCCAGGACTTAGAACACAAAACAAAGAAGATTTTATAGAGATGATGATGATACATATTTGTCTTGTGTCTTAAATTTACTTGAAAGAGTAAAATTTTCAAAGCTACCCCAAAGAGGTCTGTTTTTGGAAGCCAGCTATGTCATTTATTAGTTAGGTAGCCACAGGCAAGTTATTTTACCTCTCCTACATTCAATTTCCTCATTTAAAGAACAGAGAAAATAATACATGATTTCAAGGAGAGGCTGCTTTGAAAGCACCTGGCTTCGTGCTCAGTAGTGTTAGTTTGTTATCATTACTGTTGTAGTGTTTTGCATCCTCTTGTTGCAAGAACTGGGGAGGGGCTGAGAATTAAACATGGATAAAATGGATAAGGCTATGTTTCAAGCAGCATGTGCAAAGGCACTTAAGCACAATGGTAAATTAGATGTGGATTAGAGAAGGTCAGATTTTGAAGCCATTTATCTTGCTTTGGAATTGCTTACTTGCTAGCTACCCAAAACACACGCTGACCTTTGAAGTTTATCGCCTTTGTTCATTGGTACTGTTCTGCTGAGATAACAAAATTCAGCGAAAACTTTCAGCTCAGGATTTTCAATAAGGATGTTTGACCTTGGGTAGGATTTTTTTTTTTTATTTAATACATGACCTGAGACTTGTTCTGCCTGATTGTTAATCCATATTACTGTGCTGAAGTAGCAAATCATTTTGTTCAGGCACCAGCAAGATGTCTTAATTAGATGGGTATATGCACAATATTCCTTGATAATAATGTACATCGTATGGATGAATAATAAGGCAGTCTGTGTTTATGTGGTTGCTATATGAAGAAGGTAACATTTGTTGATTGCATGTTCTAAGAAGCTTGAAGTTCCTACCTAGACTTTAAAATAATGCAACATAATCTTCGAAATAAAGTATTTGGTGTCCTTTTAAACACTACTTGGTTAAAAAAAAAAGATAGAGAATGACAGCATGCAATTGGAAAGATAGATAATCATCAACTATACCATTAGGCCAGGTTTTATTGCAGTGATGTGTTTTCAAATCATGTACTTGAGAAAGATGTAATAGCACATATTCCACTGAAAAAATGTGTTACATAAAATTGGTTGCTTCATTTAGAAGAAGAGATATAGTAGGATGGTTCAAAGTAAAAGTTTTGGAGTTAGAAAACAAAGACTTAAATCTTGATTCTATTACTTGGTAGATATAAGACCTCGGGCAGCAATTCTTAGTATCCACATCCCCAAAATGGGGGATGATAATAATGTCAAACACATGAGGTTGGTGTCAGGCTAAAATGAGACATTGCTCACGATGACTAAAATCTGGCACAAAGTAAGCCCTCATATTAGCTAGTATAAAGACTGAGACACCATGTACAACAATAGACTGCTATCACATTATACATTTATTAGAAGGCAGTAATTATAAATACTAATTTACTTTGGAGATATTTCCAAGAAAATAATGTTTGCTCAGTCCCAAATGATTGGTATCACACGATGCCAGGCTTTCTTTTCTTAGTTACATCTTTAACATTAGCTAGAGAATCATTTGCTGGCCTTTCTCTTTTCTTATGTAATTTGACTCCCTTGGTTTTCTTTATTCTTATAGGCAGCCTTCATAGCTAGTGTTTGAGAACTGAAAAACGGGGTAAATGTCATAATTTTTAAAAACAAAACCAAATCGCTTTCCTAGCACATATAAACTACATTCAAATGTAGAAATTTGAATAAGAACCTACACAAAACAATCTCTATTATGTATTTACTCATCGACAACCTTAAGTGCATTTATGTTTGACTTTAATTGAAACTTCTCATTCACCCCTGACTGTCAAACTCTCAGCTAGTTTATCTCTTGGTGAGATGATAAGCAGCTTTAATGTATCAGTTTCAGCTTATCTGTAATTTTACAATTTTTTTAACAATCATATACTACTTTTGTAATGAACAAAGTACAAACAGTAAATTTTTAAAACCTGTACTGAAGTATTAAAAACTCTCCTGATGTTTTTCTCACTTCACTTTCTGGAATATGTTCTTGGTACAGAATCTTTAATCCTTCTCATTTTACAATATGTAGACCAATTGTCATTGGCTAAAAAGCTTTAGCTACTCCACTAGAAAAAGTGTAAGATGAAAATTCATTTTGTAATTTCTAACAGTACCTTATAGAGAGTGGTTTTCAAAATATACTATAAAGTAGAGAAAAGTGAATCTAGAATTAGAATTAGATTAATTGGTTTGTATTATCCAAGTGCTTCAAATTACCCTCCAATATAAGTACTTTTGGATATTCTTTCAAATTCTTGATCACCTTCACAAATTTTCTTCCTTTTTTAACTAGATATAACCACCTGTCTCCTATTTTTGTTCATTGCCTTCCAATATTTTTTTCCAAGCCTCTTGATACCCCAAAAGAAACACATTCAATTTAATGATTATTTATAGCACTAAAATGAGAGTGCACAGTCTGCCTCCCCTAACGTTTTCTCATATTTCATATACTCCCTAAAGTTCTAGAGCAAGTCCTAATCTACTTTTCCTACCTATCGTTTTTCATATGCTATCCTATCCTTTATTAACTTGTTCTTTTGGTGCATAATTTTACTGGGAGAAATCATTATTCATCAGTACATAACCTGAGACAATGCAACAGAAATGAGTTCCCATGAACTAAATTTTTCTTAGAAACATATTGCAAGATATTTTTTATTGTTTTAATATATAGATACTAGAGACAGGAAAAAAGTTTTTATAGTTTGCAATCTTCCTAATTATGTACAAGGGTTATATGACTATTACATAGTAGTATGTTTCTTGTTGATAAGGGTACACTTGGACACTATAACTAATAATTGTTAGAAAGAAAATAAAAATAAATGTCTGGACAACATATATTGACAGAGTTTTTTGATTTGTTTGCTTTTTGTTTGTTTTTAAAGTGTGTTTCCCAATACACGAAGGTTATTCTCATGGTCAATAGACATTAAAAAAAAAGCTTCTAGCTTCTGCAAGTGCTCTATTTCTAAAATCTTTTAGGAAATGATATTGTTATGAGCCAGATTTAGCACTTGATTGTCCATTGTAGAGATTAATAACTGGCTTCCAAGGTTATATGAAAAATCTCATTCAGCTAGATGAATTTATTTTATTGACATCTTCATTCAGAGTTTGTTTCAGATGCTCCCAGTAAACAATATAAAAATTTCCGACTTTAACAATATGGGGGAAATAAAGAAAAACAAAACCCAAAAGAGTTTGTTTTACTTTCTCTGGAATATATTGACTACCGCACATACTAATGTGCTATAAAGGAGTCTTTTAGCTTAAAGAAACCCTTTAGCTCCACATTAACTACCCAGATTTGCCCCTATTGAAAATACCTAAGTGAAAATGATAGTCTCATGGAAGATTCCAGTTATTTCATCTGTGCAATAATAGGTTTCAATACTCATTTAATGAAAATGGAAAATACCCCATTATCTTCCATAGCCAATTTGGTATTCTGGAATATTCCTCAATTTTTTGAATATGGAATTTGTGCACTTCTAAATAATTAAAAAGTACTTAAAATTAAGATGTGTCTGCCTCTCAATAGTTCAGTATATGACTGTAAGCACTACCTGGGCTTACAATGTATTTTGCTAACAATTGTGAGTCTAATCAGAGTGTTCTACTTAATACAATTTTTTAATAAATTGTCTTTCTTTTTGTAATATATATCTGTAATTCATTGGAAATCTATTATGTCAGGATAACAATGTTCCTATCATTTGTTTCTTTCTGAGAAATGCAGTATCGTTGTTATCAGGGAAACTAATTAAACTAAAGGACAAGATCATTTTTAATCCCTTCAAACTGTATTTAAATCCTACATTGGTGTCATGAATTATCTCCAATAGAAAATGACAATTACTTCACTCCCAAGCACTTCAATTTTGGAGCACAAAGGTCCAGCATCCCAGCATCTCAGAGTAATATAATACACTCTCACATCATGAGTATTCAAAAAAGGACAACTTTCTATGAATTTATTATAGTCTTGGTAACCTGGTTAAAGCACCTCATGTACTTCAAATGTAATTTTAAGTAATATTATAGTCACAGTTGAAATGACTATAAGGGATTTAAGGTAATCTACCTGGACTAGCTACCAGCTCCATAAGTTTCTTCTATCAGAGTACCTGGTTGTACAGCCCTGCTTTAGCATTGCTAGTGACAGAAGACTTATAACCTCACAGTAGCAAACAGATAAGAATTTAACTTGTGATCACTACTTGTAGAAGTTTGGAAATTCTCTTTGTATTTAAAAAAATGCTTTTCTGGAGAGAATTTAGACAGTTAACTAATTTAAGGGAGAAAATACAAACCAATGCTTGGGGTTATGGGGAAAAAGTGATCTGGGATTCTTAATGTGTATTTAGCTGATAGATAAGTCTATTGGGATCAGTGGAAAGGGGGCCCTATTTGGAAAAGATGAGAAGGAGTCTGCTCCCATAGTACCACAGCTGTAAAAGAACACTGACAGAACATTTAAGAAACTTTAGATGATAAGGGGATTGAAAAACTACATCATATAAGGAATGCTGAAAGAAGATCAGAGTAAGGGAAATATGTACAAGAGGCAATGTGAAGAGGGAACAGAGAGAGGGGAAAGAGGTAAAAACCTCTCCTGGGAAGCTCCAGGCTTGTCTCAGCAAGTCCGAGCTTAGTGAATTCACTTTATACGAATATGACTATTAGCTTAATGCGGAACATTACCAAAGACAATGGCTGTCTATCCTCTGATGGAGAATGCTGCCTATGACTGAAATATTTACAAAAATATCAACCCTATGGGCCGATTTGACAAATTATCCAAATTTTTTCTCAATCAACAGGGAAACATGCCACAAATAGGACCGTGTAGTTGTGGAACCACTCACCAGGCCGTCTTACAATCGCTCTGCCATGTTCATTTTGAAGCTATGTTTATCTTAACACAATTATCTTTAAAAAAAAATTCTTTAGAGAAACTGGCTAGGGTTTCAAAAGCAGGATTTGTGAAAGCAAAATGTTTCTGCTCTTGATTAGCAAATCTCCAGGAGGGTTATATGGTGAGAGGGGAATGAGTGGCTTGAGGAGAACTTTAGATTTACGACAGATGAGCGACCTCATTACTGTATATTCAGCCATGTCTCCTTGGCTTCATAAAGAAGCCATAATGGTACAGTGATGTTCACACTGAGCCATGTGGATGAGAAATTACACCAAGAAAATATCATACCAATACGAAATACTCTGTTTACACCACTGAAAAAAGCAGCCCCTAAAGTGAGAGGAAGCAGTGAAACCCAGAAGCCTGTTAGGCAAGGGAGGAAGAGTTTGCCCTCCGGACATCTCTAACACGAGGGCACCCAGACACTGCAGAGCCAACAAGGCCCAAACTGAATTTTATCCTCTTTCCTTTCAAACCTGTTTCAGCTATCAACTCATAGTTACTTACATCAGCTAATATTGCCTGTCACTGAGCACCAAGAAACATTACCGGACACTAAGGATCAGGAGTGGAATAAGACATAAAACACTCATGGATTTGTGAAGTTTACAGTCAGTTCATGGCCTCAGAATCTTTGCTTCTCTAGAGAAACATCTCTCTGTAAAGCCTACCTCTCTTCTTGCAAGTGCTTCCAACACCAGTCTATCTTCTACACACCTGGAAGAAATAACTGTGGATAACAAATAAAACCTGGAAAAAAGTCCACATCACTTCCCTGCTTGAAATAGACAGCACCTTAGGAGAAAACCCTAATTCTTCATTGTGATGTTCAGGATTCTTTATAACCTAGTCTTTGCTTAAGTATCTGGTCTTACTCCTTTCTAAAAAAAAACTCTAGAATTATGTAACTCTTTATCTTTTTTTTTCTTCTTTTTTTTCCTGCATGTAATTCATTTATGTCTTCTTATCTTTATATCTCTTTCTTCTTCTTCTTCTTTTTTTCCTGTGTGTAATTCACTTATGTCTTCTTAACCCAGTTAAATTCCACTTATCCGTCAAGGCCCAGTTCAAATATCATATCACTTGGAAACTTTTCCCAACACTCCAAGTGGATAACTTTTCTTCTAGGAAGACTCTCTTCTTAAGCTTAGGTAACCATTCTATAATATCTTGCACCCAATCCTATTATATATTTTTACACTGCATTACACATTGAGCTGTAATATTTTTCTGTTCACACTGCAGTCCATGGAGACACTTAAAGGCAGGGTCCATAGCTCATTCACACTGTATTCACAGTAGTATTCCATCTACACAGATTAGGCATTTAACATGTTTGTAACATGTTAAACACGTAACATTTGGAGGGAGGAGGGAGGCAGAGAGGGACAGAGAGAGGGAGGGAGAGAAGGAAAGTGAGAGAGAAGAAGAAAGGGATCTATCTCCATCTCTCTCGTCAGAACTTAAATTGTATTTCATTCATCTACTATATGCCTTTCCCCACTACCCATGGTTGTGTCTTACATTTAATAGGATTGCTTTTTGTTTGTTTTGTTGTTTTGTTTGCGTTTAAGACAGATTCTGTAGCCCTGGGTAGAGTGCTGGGGTGCCATCATAGCTCACAGCAACCTCAAACTCTTGGGCTCAAGAGATTCTCTTACCTCAGCCTCCTGAATAGCTGGGACTACAGGCACCTGCCATAGCACCTGGCTATTTTTTTAATTGTTGTTAGTAACAAGGTCTAGTCCTTGCTCAGGCTGAGAGCAAGCAATCAACCCAACTCAACCTCCCAGAATGCTGGGATTACAGGCATGAACCAACACACCTGGCTCATTAATAGATATTTAATATTTATCGAATGACAGAAATCATGAACAAAATTGATTAAATTTAATTTATTTACAAGAGTTTCAAACATTGACATGGAAAAATCACCAAGTTATGTTAAGTATGGTAAGTAAATTTCAGATCCCATTTGTATATAAAAGTCAATTATATATATGTGTGTGTGTATATATATTTGCATAGAACACTTGTAAAAAGAATAAGAAACTCTCAACAGTATTTTCTTAAAGAATGTAAGGGAAGGTTGGGAGTACATTTTTACCTTTACTTTATATTACTCATGCATGAAAAGAACAGTATACTTAGATTAAGACAAATTATGTGGATAATAGATGGAACATAGTAAGTTAAAGGAATTTCAAAATGCCTTAATTTTCTACATTAAATTTTTCTAAAAATATATTTTCCTATAACCTATAATCGTTCTAAGCAGCAAACATGTATAAATAGCCTCAAAAACATCTAATTGGATTTATTTTAGTTTAAAAATGGCTGCATTGAATATTCTTTTGAATAATGGAATAATCCCTCAAAAATTAGTGGTCTGTAGTAATGTTAACAAATTTTAACCACAAACCTGCAGCACTCATATTGCCTGTGTGTTTGTTCGAAATACAACTTCTTGGGCCTGTTCCAAAATTACTAAACCAGGATGTTTAGGGAATAGAACCCAAGAACCTGATACATCATGCTCTTCAGGTGACTTTAATACACTATTCTTGAGCTTTTGAGAACTCTGTAACCTAACAGCACCATCTGTTGGTAGTGACTGTTCCAGAATCAAGACATAAAGTCCCAAAGGGGAACTGGCCCAGGCATTCCACATGTGTCAGTATGAAGGATAGGAACAGAGAGAATATCTGTTCTAAAGACATACATACATTCAGACACACAATCATTCTCTCATTAAAATCTTTATTTTATTAGGAGAAATGTATGTAAAAACATAAACAAATACTACTATAATTTTTTTTAAAGGTATAAAAAGGAGCTGGTGGGGCACAGAAGCTGTAGCAACCAGATTAATGAGAAGAAGTCAGGTCAGTAAACGCTCAGAAAAAGTGGTGATGGTTAAGCCAATTACTGGCAAATAATTTAACCATAAATAAATAAATAAACAAAATAATTTTTATAATTCAACCCATATTTACTGAGCATTTATTTTGTACCAAGCACTGTTTCTGAGGCTCTGTCTCTGGGTCTGAAGATGCCAGACCATCAATCTTCTAGACTAAAGCAGATTGGCAGGAACATAGTGGGCATTCAATAAATCTCTGCTTGAATAAATGAATAATCATGAAAATATCACACATGTGGTTAAATTCTTCATAAGAAAGGAGGATTATTAAAATGTCATCCTGCTTAGAATTTTTACAATCAAAAGAAACAAACTACCTGCATCGGAATTATTCATGTATTTTGAAAAATTGCCTTCATGTTTTGCAAAATTTTGAATAACTCTTAAAATCCCTTATTAAAACCTCCTACATAGCTTTATAGTAAGCAACAATTATGAAGCTCCTGCTGAATGTAGCATACTGTGTTTTGTATATAATCCATACATAAAAAATTAATATATTCCATATACTTATAAAGACTAAAACAGTCTTTGAGAAGGTATTCAGCAATTCAAATCACAGACCCTCTCACAAGCACTTGCTACACCAGGATACTAATATGAATGAAAGAATAAACACGCCAGTTTTAATTCTCTTGTTTCTGCAGGGTTTTTTTTTTTTTTTTTAAGTGAAGCCATTCTGTTTTCTGTTGGTTTGTAGCCACTGCACACATTCTCGAGTTTTATGGCCTAATCGCATCTTTATCTAAACTAATGTTTATCATAATAATCATTATTGGTGATGACCAGTGGGCCTGCCTAATCTCAATGTTTTCATGTTATCCATTAATATTAATTCTTGTGGTTCACTTGGGACTACCACAAATAGGTTTATGTGTTCACTGCCAGGATCACATTAGGTAAAAATGAAGACAATTAGCTGTACTTTCTTGTAAGAATGTGTGCAGGCATTAAAGCACTGACATTGAATACTTGCCAGGAACTATCTAAGACGAAGCAAAGAACGAGCTCATAGTAATGCCACTTTGGCAAGTATCTTTTGGGAAATTACTCATTTTCCAGGCAGAATTTAGAAACAGGGCTTCCACTGTTAGTGAAATTTAATCACTGTCAATGTCCTAATTGTGGGGATTTAAAAAATAGGGAATCCCTCCAAAAGTGGTACATTCTCCATCTGCAAGATGCTGAATAAATCTTCATAGAGACTGGGCTACATACATCTTCACAACTTCCCAACATTATATAAATGATTTGATTGGGGATATTTATTTATAGCTGTGTGCAAAATCTACTAAGAATTCCTTTATTAGATGGAAATAGGTCCCTGTATATTTATTCAACAATTATAAAATTCTCAGAAAGCCTCCAGAGTTTGGTAAGGGTTAAAAATATGAGATTTAAAATCAGGTAAAAGTGAGTGCAGTTTTTGTTCTATATCTACTTAACTGTAGAGGGGGAGGTTCATTTCTATTCATTGAATATTAAATGGGTGCCAGTATCTCTGTTTTGTAGGTAAGAAAACTAAAGCCGAGAGAAGTTAAATAATTTGCCTCCCTCGTCTCACAGAAAGTAAGCTAGAAGACGTTCTAGGCTACAAACCTACCTGCATGGCTCCAATGTATATGTTGGCTCTATTTCTTACCTCTACTACGTTGTGCTGGAAGCTCACATACAAAAAGAGGGACATAACCTTTTAAAAATAAGAATGAGAAATAAACATTCAATAACCAATGAAAAAGAAATCCAGCTAATGCAGTTTGGGGATGGTGTGAGAAACTTATTAGAATCTATGTCTTCTGCCTTCTATATTATAGAAACCAGGTTATTTGCCTTAATTTAATATTTTTAATTTTTCTTAGTTTGTATATAGAGAAAGGGTCTTGTTATGTTGCCCAGGCTCATCATAAACTCCTGGCCTCAAGCAATCTTCCTGCCTCAGCCTTCCAAAGTGCTTGGATTACAGGTGTCAACCACCACATTCAGATATATTTTTTAAATTATTGATATTTTAAAAAATGACAAAGGTAGAACTTGGAAGTTTATACAAGGCTAATTTGTCTACTCCTCACTCTTTCTACAAACCTCTGGTGGGTTTGAGTGAAACCTTTACACCTTTTCTCTTTAGAGATGGGTAAAAGTGTATTGGAATACTGTCCTGTGCCAACCATTTTCTTCTTATAATATTATTGCTTTATTTTCTTCCATTCCTCTTCCCAATAATTAGGTTGTAAATAATATAATTATTTCTTAGCCACTCCATTTTCTGTTGGTGTTACTCAACAAAAAAGCATAGTTTAAATAGCAAATATCCACAGTAAAAGAGGAACACGTAAAGAACGGTTGATAGACTTATTTATTTATGTGCAGTAGAGAGATCTAATTCTGTTCTCAACAAAATGTTAAAGCTGGCTAAAAGCAAACAAACAAACACAAAAAACAGAACAGAAAGTGTGCACAGAAAGAAAAGTATTCAAGTAATTAATTATGTGGTTAACAGTCAACTTTTTATGGAGAAAATCAACCAACATTTTTAGTATTGCATGTGTCACTAGAGTAATATACTGGGAAAGTCTTGGGAGATAAAATGCATATTTTTTTAAAGTATGTGAATAATTGCAGAGCCCCTACATTTCCCAGTCTCTTTGGCAGCTAGTTATGGTAATACATTTAGGTTCTCATGAATGAAGGTGATTCTTACAACTATCACATCAGTTCCTGAAAAGAAGCTCCATGTCCTGCACGAGCTGGGATGTCAGTGTGGTTCCCAGATGAACCAGATACCTTCAGAAAATACCCTCAGAAATGGCCACAAAAGAGCAGGAACCTGGAAAAACCTTGCAGAATAAACCTGTCTCCAGCGGACAGCCCACCTACACATGGACTAATGTGAGAGAGAAGTTCTACTTTGTTTGAGCCATTGAATTTTTGGAAGTTTTTACTATAATAGCTTTGCCTATACTATAAGTAATACGTAAATAGGTATCTATAATGGGTACCCTACTCAAAACCTACCAGCTGATCTGGAAGCAGTGAGACCAGAGTTCGTCCTTATTCAGCTATAGCCACCTACATGGCATAGTTGCTTTCAAACAGAATACATCTGCTCTAAAAAATGCTCTCTGCTCATGGCCTTCAACCTCAATTAACTAGGAATCTGTAATTTGAGATCTTGTAGGTTTACAAAGGTAACTGCAGTCTTAAAAGCAATTTATAACTTGACGTTCCATCAAAACTCCTCACTTTCCTGGGCCCACTGCTCTTTGGGATTGAAGTAGTTGCTTTTTTAATCAGCCTTTTTTTTTTTATTTTTATTTTTTTAAAGACAGACTCTCGCCCTGTGCCCCGGGTAGTGTGAGATGGTGTCATAGCTCACAGCACAAAGCAACCTCTAATTACTGGGCTCAAGTGATCTTCCTGCTCTGCCTCCCAAGTAGCTGGGACTACAGGCTCCCACTACAACACCTGGCTATTTTTAGAGACAGGGTCTCACTCTTGCTAAGGCTAGTCTTGAACTCCTGAGCTCAGGCAATTCACCAGCCTCAACCTCCCAGTTTAATTAGCTCTTTATTATGTACTCTATCTTTAGAGTTCTTTTAAAGGGGAGCAATAGATGTGAACTGTAGGTCACATAGGAGACACCTAACCTTAGAGTGGTAATTTACTTTGCGAGAAACCTGTGCTGGATGAAGCTATCTTAGGAAAGGCCATTTAAGGATATCGCCAACACCATTCATTAGGCCTTATGAGACAAATGAGGCAGATAATTTTTTACCTTAGTAAACTAAAAGAGGACAGCTATACAGTGCCTAGAAAATTCCTAATTGAAGCATTATGAACCTAGAAAGTTAAATTATATTCGGTGTCTTCTCTTTTCTTCACATAGAAGAGATTTCCTATACCTTCTCCAAAACAACAAACTTCATAGTGAAATTATCAGCTGATTCTCAATTAACCTTATAAAGTACACTAATTTGCAGTTTAAATTATCCTTGTACTTTTTAAACTCAAGACACTTTGTCCAATTATATCATGGCTACAATGGCCAAATGTGGCATGGATGCCACAATAATATAAGAAATAACTCAACTAAGATCAATCTTAACTTTATGCACTAATGTATTCTGGCAATCTCTAATCAATATCTTCAAAACCTAAGTAGGTCAACAGCCTGAAAAATAGGAAACCATCTTCAGTACAAGATCACAATATCAAATATCAATATGCTGCTCAGTTTTTATATTTTTAATGCAGCTCTAAGAATCAATTCAAGGCCATAGGGAATAAAGTATCATAACTCATAAACAGAGGAACCTTATTTTGTCCTAAGGCTATAGACCTGAATTTCTTTTTGGCCGATATTCTTGCTCCAAGCTGAATAAGGTGGATCACACCTATAATCTCAGCTACACAGGAGACTGAGGCAGGAGGATAGCTTGAGGCCAGAAATTTGAGACCAAGCTGGGAAACATAGTGAGACATTATCTCTAAAAGCCAAAATACTAAAAAAGTTACAATGACTCTTCCTAATTTTAGTACTAAAATCTTAATATTTATATAATGGATGTTGGGGGGTCTAATGTAACCCTACACAATCCTTCCCCTCCCACCTCCTCCAGAAACAACGCAAAGGACATAGTTAGCCCCACCCCTGAAGAAATTCACACCAAAGACCCCAACCCACCAAAGCCCTCCTGGTAAGCTGTGGAATTTGCCCATACCCTGTGGCTCCATATAAAAGAGGTCTCTAACTACCAGCTCTCCATGTGCCTGAGATGAGTCCAGGCAGGTCACTGTCCCTTTAACCTGACCTAAACTTCCCCACTTTCTCCTGGTCTCAATTCTGGGCACTGCTGTTTCTACCTTTCAATGGATATTAGAAACTTGAGAAAAAACAATTTACTATTATTGTAATTTTAAATGTATATTGTTTTGATAAATTATTTTGATATATTTTAATTATTAACATTTGGTTTGGCCAGTTATCTTTAAATGGTGTATCACTATCACATTCCTCTCATTTCTCAGATTTAAGAAGTTTTTTCTTGTTTCAAGATTCTTCTAGAAAGTTGTTAAATAACTACTTCTAGAGACAACTATTAGTCTGTCAGTGGTCTGTGATGGATTTCTGTGGGCAGTGCTTCTGATGAAGTCCTTGTTAGGACACTTAGCTTGGTAGTGAATACACGTAGTGACCACATGCCCATTATCAGAAGTGAGAAAGCGCATCTGAGCCAAATGAAAGCAATTCAGATAAAATGAGATATTGTTTTATGTCAGGTTAGATTGTCTTTTCCTGTTATCACAGCCCACTGAAAATGGCATTACTTTGTCCAATTAGATGTATCATTACTTTTAAAAGTGCTTTCTTTATAGGCACAAGTTAACATTAGTTTGGGTAGTAGATACCTATTGTAATTTTAAGAAATGGATTGCCTTGGTGTCATGAAGTAATTTGTTCTAAATATCATTGCAAGCACAATGCATTGAACATTGTAGGTACATAGTAAATGATACCCTTTAATGATCATAAGGATGACAAAGTAATTGGAAATTGGGACACAGTTGTTCTCAACTGCTTTCTGTAAATTCATTTGAAGAATGCATTTTCCTGCTTACTTGTACAGTATTAATAATTGTTTTACTGATGCTGAATTTAGGGCATTATAAATACATAGAAAGTTCAAGGCAAAAACAAATAGTTTAGTCCAAGTTTTTTTATTACATGGATGGAGCTAGAACATATTCTTCTTAGCAAAGTATCTCAAGAATGGAAGAAAAAGTATCCAATGTACTCAGTCTTACTATGAAACCAATTTATAGCTTTCTTATGAAAGCTAGAACCCAATTATAGCCCAAGAAGAAGGAGAAAGGGGAGAGGGAGGGGAAGGGGGAGGATGGGTAGAGGGAGAGTAGTTGGTGGGACCACACCTACAGTGCATCTTACAAGGGTACATGTTAAATTTACTAGGTGTAGAGTATGAATGTCTTAACCCGATAACTATGAAAATGCTGTGAAGTCTATGTTGACCAGTTTGATGAAAATATTTCAAATTGTGTATAAAACCAGCATATTTGTACCCCATGATTGCATTAATCTACACATCTATGTTTTAATTTAAAAAAGAAAAGAAAATAGAAGGGCGGCACCTGTGGCTCCAAGGAGTAGGGCGCTGGCCCCATATGCCAGAGGTGGTGAGTTCAAAAACCCAGCCCTCCCCCCAAAAGGAAAAGAAACGAAAATAGAAGTTCAGAGAAATTTAATGTATTTCCCATGGTGAAAACCTTTAACCATAATGATAACTTTGTACTGAGGCCAAGTTCTTCTTGCTACACCACCTAGGCTCTTAACTGCTTTCGGCCTTGTGTTTATACTTTTGACACCTGAGACATGGCAAAAAGAAAAGAGAATGGCTAAGAAAAATACCAAAAGCTGCACTATCTACAACAATTCACGATATACTAAATTAGCTACCTAACTATTCCATTCGCTTTAAGATATTTAATGTATCCAGCATTATAGTGCACTTATGTCAAAGGAACATTAACTTCATTCTCCTTTCCCCAAGGCAACCTGAATAGAAAATAACAAAAGTGCACTGGGAAGGGGGTGTGATACTTTTTAAAAGCAATCTTATCTCTGCATTAGTACTTAAATAGCTAAGCCAATGGATTGCCTTTCCAATTTACTAGGCTTGTGGGTTTCTACAACACTCATGCAGAGTATACATCCTCTAGACATTGCATTTTTATTCAACTTTTCTAAAGGGAATTTATATAATAATTTAACTGATCCTTTCTCTGGCTCACATAGCTAGGTTGGATCAGTGGATTATAGGGAATTTAGGCCTAAGTCTAGATGAAAGTCTGTTTATGTTTTAGCACATGGATGATGGATTATTCTTTAGGGAAGGGATGATTTTGATAAATTGTGGATATTAAAGAAACTATACATTCTTTACAAATACAGTGTTTTTTGTTAGGAATTTTTTAGAGAAAACTCATCAACTAGTTGAAGGTCAGAAGACTAATAAGGAAACATATCCAAACATACTCAGTATATCTGAATAGAAAAGAATAAATGGTGTCAGGGAATATACTTTATATTCTCCTGATACTCATTAACTCCTGAATTACAGGGAGTTCTTTATAAAGTTTTTTGAATCTATACACCCCTATTTCTTTCTCTTCCCTCTTATTGAAAAGTTTGAAACAAGACATTCACACAAGACGAGTATTTGCAATTCAAACTGATTAATCAAACTATGAATTAACTGGTCTACTTTTTGGACCACGTTAGAACCTGGTTCATGATTATGAATGATTTGAAATAAGGGGAATTATGTTTTATTTTAAAATATTTCTAACACCATCAATCATAGCAGATAATGAATGTTCAATCTAATTCTCATTGTTTAATGTCATAGAATTATTCACCATGGTACATATTTAGATATATCATATGCCACTATGTTTCTAAAATGAAACTATATAATACAAGATCTACTAACATTGAAATTACATATCCCAGAACTTGAGCCAACTTCCATAGATCTCAAATAGTTTCTCAAATAGATTAGTATTATAGAGAAAGGTCTGGGCCTTTATTCCACTTATTGGTTTATCTGCATTCAAAATTAATTTAAAAGTTTATCGAGCAAAATAGGACAACTAATACCTCAGGGAAGGAAGGCAGGAAAGATGTGGCTCTTGGCAATGTAAACATCTTGTCTCTGTGAATAACCTCATTTGTTATCCTTCTGCACTAACAATTTCAACTCTTTATACTTTATATTGACCTGGCTATTTGTACTCCCCCAAATGTGTACACTAAATTATTTTACAAAAGTTAAATGTCTGTGTTTAAACATTAGATAGCTTAGTCTAAGATTGAAATCACAGACTGTCACTTTTTTTACCTTCCACAAATCTTCCTCTCTCCTAATTTGTAATTAAAGTGATAACGGCTAAATTTTACAGTGCAAAGAACAATTTCCTTCTAATATACTTCAAATGCATTTGTTTTATCTTGAGATTTAGGCAAAAAATGTAAGTGAATTCTTGACAATCTATCCACTGTGAGTTGTAATGCTTCAATAACTTGTTTT
The DNA here is from genome assembly GCF_000181295.1 of Otolemur garnettii. Lineage (NCBI taxonomy): Eukaryota > Metazoa > Chordata > Mammalia > Primates > Galagidae > Otolemur > Otolemur garnettii. The sequence continues at coordinate 1,054,326 of NW_003852459.1, forward strand.
ATTATTTTATAATTTCCAGGACAGATTGCCAATAGAAGATAATTGTCCTCTATGCTTTACTTATAAATTCACTTAATAAATATTTACTAGTGCCTGTCTGCTTTGCAACAAGTGTTATATAGAATAGAGATGGAGATATAAATGCAAGTAAAACAAAGCTCCCAACCTCCAGGAATTTATAATTTAATTCAGAAGACATGTTATACACAAAAATACTTTTAACATTGGGTCAAAAGTGGTAAGTTACATAAACAAGGAAAAAATGATGTATAATGGAGGTTGAGAAGTCAATCCAATCTAGACGGGTTGAGAGGATTCAGAGGAGGATTTGTGAGCAGAGTGCCACACGAACCATACAGAAGTTAAGAGACACCTTTCTTTTAAGAAACCTACCACAATATTTGCATCATTTGGAGAAAGTTTCTTGGGATGGACTCAGACAGGAATTTCTTTTTATCTCCAATAGTTGATGTCTTTTTCAGTAACAAATTCAGCGGGGCTGACAAATGGTGCCTCTCTTACTCCCTGAGCCTGGTTCCAATTGACACACTCTTCCTCCCCAGTACAGACCTTCTGCTACAAGTTCATGATTCTCTTTTGCAGCTTAGTCACTAAACTGATGCCTGCATTTGCATACTTGATATTATCTCTAGTTCCATATTCTGGTCAAACCAATAGAGACCAAAGTATAGATTGGATTTTTCCAGGTACCTGCAAGGACATTCCAGGCAAAGAAAATTCTACAACCCATAAAACCCTTCAGCCCATAAAATAAGGAGTGTTTAAAAGGAGATTGCCTAGTTTAAATGGCTGGAAATGTGAGAGTGCTAAGAACCTTGGCCATGAGGAAAATGAATTTCCAGTATTCTAGTATCTTGAATTCAGGGCTAGGAGATTGGATTCCATTTTGTAGATAACTGAGAATCATTGCATATTTTTGAGTAAGGGAATTATATCACTAGCAATATGGAGTCAGAGATTTTATCTGGAAATATTCTTAAATATTAGAGAAATAATTAGTATACAAAGTAAGACCAAGTAGAAACCTATGATAATACCATAATATGAGACAATAAGTTTTAGAAAGGGCTCCATCACCTACATCTGGGTCTGAAAAAGCAGAACTGGATGCAGGAAGGTGATGGAGGGAAAGCAAATAGGCCTAGGTATCAGATGATTGTTAGAAAGGTAATAAAACCAGCATCATTAATTGAACAGGAATAACAGACAGAGCAGCTTGGGGATTTAGATTATTAACTCAGCTCTAAACAAGTCATGATTAAGCTGAAAAGTAGACATTCAGATGGAAATAATTAACATTTTGTTAGAAATATTGATCTTGATTTGGAAGAAGTAAGCACATGGGCCTTTGAAATCAGAATTACATACATGGCAGTCAGACTGGGATAAATAAATTGACAAAGGAAAGAATGCAGAGAGAAAATTTTAAAAAAACCAAAAAAACAAAAAGAACAGGCAGAACCCTACCAGACACTTATCTTTAAGACAACAGGATCAAAGAAATAATTCTGTTATCAAAACAAAGAAACCCAAATTAGAGGAACCAGAAGAGAATAAGTAAAACACAATGAATATGTCAATAAAACGAGAATAATAAATGGACTATCAACACTTTAAAAAGTAAGAGATTCAAGGAGTAAGAAGTATAAATTAAAAATCAGTGTAGTTTCTATAGTAGTATATGATGAAAAGAATCTAGAACTAGAGTTAAGTGTAGTAAGTAGTTGATAAATAAAATGAAGTAGAAAATATATGCTGTAATCTGCAGGATTCAGGATAAAAAGAGAAATCATATGTCCTGACACAGAACGCTGAGTGAAGATTTGTGATAAATGAGAGATTTGAGCATGTTAATTTTATGGAAGAAGGTTCTAGTAGATAATCAGAAACTTAAGATGCTGTATATAAAAGGGATAATATGGAACACATTTCCTGAGGCAATAATGGAATAAACAGGGACAAAACATGAGAGTTAAGGGGTTAAATTTGGGAGAGGAAACTGATGTCTCTTTCTCTGAACCAGAAAGGAAAAGAATGAGTCAGGATACAAAGCAACTGTTCGCTGCAGAGTAAGTACATTGAGGGATTTTTTGCAGGAGAGCCTCAATCTTAAAGAAATAGCCAATGAAGCCAGTAGCTCAACAGAAGCCAAGAGAGGGTAAGAGCTGGATTGTGGCCTAAGTTGCATAGACATTATTTGAATTTTAATCAAGGGAACTGACCTCTTTCTTAGACCATTAAGGCTTATTGATTATTTTATTCATGCTAATTTCCCCTCTTGATCCCAGTGTTTTTGGTATGTATCAAAAGGGATAGTCAGAACATATTTGAAAGATGGGATATCAGCACTGGAGGCTATCAATGGAAACTATCACACAATGGACATGAGGGGTGGTACAAATTGGAGGGAAACATGGGGAGTTTCATCAAGCAGAGAGCAATGTTATAGCACACTCTGATAATTTATTCTGTGGCGAGAGGTCAATAAAAAGCTCCAGTACATTTTTGTAAATAACTGAGAATTGCCAACGCCTCATACCTGGTAATGATGTGTGTGTTTTAAAAATAAAAGCTAGCAATAAAGATGGAATGATAATAGCAATCATAATCATATTATGATTAATAAAAGACTCTAAAGATATGAGATGACAAAATGTTTTAGCTGAGCAATTTATTCACATTCAATAATGTTTGGGGGAGCATGGAAGAGTTTTTGCACTGAGTAAAGTTGCTCATTTAAAGCTACAAAAATGGGCTTCATTGTCTCAATCCATGATTAGAGCTACCTAAATAATAATTGCTATTTACATCTATTAATTAAGAGTCCATGGAGGTCCAGAGTTTTAGACCAACACAATGCCAAAAACAGTGAACTCAAGAATTCAGTGCTATCAGAAAGAATGAAAACATTTTTATATTTTCTGGGTCAGTGTCTGTGAGTTGCTTATATCTATAGTGTATTCAGGAAGGCTTAGCTTATTACCTCTCTCCAGGAGACGTGACTCAGGTGGTTAGAATACTTTTTCATTACATTTTTGTTTTGCGTCCTTTCATCTGAAGCCTAAGGAACTTGCCATTGTAAGTGGAAAGGAGGAAAAAGATGATCATTCAAGGCTTTTAAGAGCTGCAGAAACAGTCTGCAATCCTTTTTCTTCTTTATATCCAACACAAGCAAAATACAGCAGGTAATGATGTGGGAGGCAATAAAGATTTTATTATCATTTTATTGGGATGAACATCCTATCTTACTCATATTTCTACCTGTATAGTTCATTTATCCCAAACTTTTAGCAATAAAGTTAATGGCATTCCCCACTTCTTAATGTTCCTGCACTGCTTTCTGCTTTATGCATACATGTATAGGAAATGGCAAAATAGATCAGTCCAAGGATAAACAGAACCCAAGATTTCACTAAGTGACATAATAATAAATTAACAGGGCTACTGTTTATTATATTTAATCAATAATGAAGTCTTAATTCACTGTTGATTTTCATTTCATTTCTTCTTGCTCTGCTCCTGGGAACACCAGTTGCTTAAGGTCAACCATAATTGAAAATATAACTAACGTTATTGAGCACCAGCTTTTTGCCAGGCAGTTTGCCTGGCACTTTATCCTTCTTTATCTTATCTAATTCACACAACACTTTTCCAAATCAAGAGTTGATTTCCTTATTTTACAAAGAGTCTGTTAAAACTTGCATAAGGTCCAGGAAATGACCTGACATGAATTCCCATTTAGGTCTTGCTAGCAGCAATTGTCCTTCCCCTAAGGATACGCCTAGAAGAAGAGATCATTAAAGTACCTTAACACCTGCTGTACTCTGTCAAGCCAATGAGCCACAATTCAGGAGAAAAAGAACTAGCAAAGCTATCCAACTCCTGGATTATGGAAAAATAACCAGAAAATGGGCAGATTAGGAAACTAAAACTCGGCCCAAGTGCACATCTAAATTGCAAAAAGGAGAAATAACTAAAGAAAGTATTATGTAATTCACATTTTTTAAAAAAATTAAATTATGAAAAATCTGACATGTTAAGAAGAACATAAGGTAGAAATACTTCTTTTATGCACAAAAGTAGAATTATGAGCATTCCCTAAAAATTTACAAGAATTGCCAAAATTTTGGCTTCTGTAATGTCTCAATTGTATTTATTCAAAGTAACAATGTCCCATGTACTGAATAATGTTAGTCTGTTATAAGCAACAATAAAATATTGGAGAACAAAAAATTTTGGTCAGACTCCCTTGTTAATATTGAAGATATTTAGACTAATTGATAATCCAAAGAATTTTTTTAACTTGCCTGGCTGGAAAATGCCAAAGTAATAAGTGTTAATGAGTCTAACTTCAACTCTATTTCTTCACACCTGATGCTATCACTTTTTTCCTATTTATCAATCAAGGGGCTATTTTGAATGGCATGTGAGATCAAAGCATATCCAAGAATGTGAGAAAATCTAGAATACAATTGTTTTTGGTTTAATTTCTCACACATATCCTTATAGATGACATTTTAAAATATTTTAAAGATTTAAAACAACAACAAAACAAGCTTCAGTCTGATAGGCTGATCCTGCAGCATATTAGCCCTTAGTCATTAAATTAATTGTTTTGGGCCAGGTGCAAAGACTCATGAAGGCCCAGGAGGGTAGATCCTTTGAGTTAAGAAGTTTGAGATTAGCCTGAGCAAGGACAAGACTCTCATTTCCACTAGAAGTAGAAAAATTAGCCAGGTATTATGGTAGCCACCTGTAATCCCAGCTACTGGGGAGGCTGAGGCAGGAGGATTGCTTGAACCCAGGGGTTTGAGGTAGCTGTGAGCTAGTTTGACAGCATGCTCTCTAGCCTGGGCAACCAAGACTGTCTCAAAAAAAAAAAAAAAAAAAGTTAATTGTTTTAAGTGCAAATTGAGGCTCTTTTGTTCTGGTACCATTAGTAGTATCACTCACCATCACCACCAGTCATGTTACCCCCACCCCTCCCACACACAAACACACACACACATATACATACATACTCTTAGTGTCCAATAGGAGATAAAATGGTGTTTGGGGGGGCAATTACAGTAAATAGAAGGTGAATTTTCAGGTTTTAAAAATGATGTGTTTAATGACAGTTAAGAACAAATATTTTTAACATAAAAGTATTTTTATAGTTATATGAAACTTCTTAACATATAACTTACAAAATTATATGATTCCTTATAATATTTCCTAATGGAAAGAGCCAGAGATGACAAAAAAGTATGAGTAACTGAATGTTTGGGAAGGACAGAAATGAGATAGCTTCTACCTCCATCGTCACAAAATGTGAAATGAATAAAATGGAAATTTTAAAATGTTTAATAGTTACATGTTA
>NW_003852459.1:1059728-1110816 GCF_000181295.1 Otolemur garnettii
CAATTTAAACAAAAGTATTTAGAAATGTGCTACACTGGTAATAAGCAAATATAGCAAAAATGGCAGCATGATATATGAAAGATTGAAGTGTGGAGCGCATGTATGGATACTGAAGATTTGCTGGTGCTCAAACAATAACAACTGTTTCTTCAGGTAAATCATTGTGCAAAAAAATTCTAATATTAGAAGATCTAATTACCTGTTTATTGTATTATTGTTCCAATTGAAGATGTAACATGTGGATGATAAGTTTAAGTTGTAGGCATCTCCTTGACCACCAAATCATATTTACAATCGGAATATTGATCATTGGCAGCTATTAAAAGTTTAGTATTTTTTAAAATGTATTGTTCTCAGTTTTAAAAAGCAGTAGCAGAGCCTAGAGATTATAGAATAAACAAAAGAAAATTTCAGGTTTATTCTGATTCTTCTGGAACAAGAAACATCCTTCAAATCTTTGAATGAGAACATCCAAGAAAGAATAAAAGGACATGTTTTTGTTTTTGTCTTTGCTTTTGATGTATGCAATAAGTGTAACCTACAGTACCAAGGCAAATATTACACCAAGTCAAGGGCGATATCTGCTCTGTTCATTACTATTCTTTGTTTAGCCTAGTTTATAGAATGTTGTCAGTTTTGAATAAATATCTCATAAACTAATAGATGAGACAGTGGATCATATAAGAAAATTTATTTTTAACAATTAAACAGTCTAGAAGTGGATTGAGCTACCTCAGGGAGTAATATTCTCCATGCTATTATGCAAGTAACCTCTTATGACTGTATGCAAAGGAGGGGTTGTACTGACAATCTTATAGATTCTTTCTGAGGTCTCTTTCAGCTACAAGATTCTATGATTTCTTTCCGATGAAACTTGGTTACCTCTTGAAAATAATAATAGCACCACTTAATAATTTACCACATCTCTGCGTTAAATTGTGATGTTGTAACTTCAATAAATCAAGTGTATCTAAAGCACAATTAACATATTCTCCTGACAGAACATAGTTTCCCAGTAAATCTTCATAAATCATCATTGTATCATTGTTATACCCACTTTACAGATAGCAAAACTAAGGCTAAGAAGGAACTAGAAAGTCTTCTACTTCTTAGCCTTCTTCATAATCATGTATAGGAGTTCAAAAAAAAAATCTTACGAAGCCCAAATATAAATAAAGAATCTGCCCCAATTTTAAATTCCGTATTATTCAGTATAATAACTGAAATGTTTCCTGTTGATAACTGCACACATAAAAGGAGAAAAATACACAGTAGATCATCTAAAGAATGTTTAGCTGAATGAAAAGGACTCTGTAAAGAAGTCAGTCACTGCCCAACTTTGCTAGAAGACGGCCTCCCTGAACACTGAGAATGGCCAGATCAGATGTGGCTGCATATTCCATTATGCCTTATGTGTGTAGACCCAAAGGGCAGTCATTGGTCATTATTACTGAGTTCATAAATGAAATATTAGAGAATTTCCCAGTTTATACATACTCAAAAGCTATGATGGAATAAATAAAACTTTCCAAAACTCAAATATTTCATTTTGGAACTGAAATCCATTTACTCCAATGCCCTGTTGACTGATGCAATTTTAGGTTGTAACAGGAAGAGCCAGGTGCACCCTGCCTAAAGAAATAATAAGTAAGGAACATTTTGAAATGGAAGCCCTGGAGACAGGAATGAACTGAGGTAAAGGTTTCTATGTATGTGCAAAAACACACATAAGTAAAATGAACCAGTGTGTCAAAATGTAATTCTGTAATTCCCAGGGCAGCATCTAAGGGAACTAAGTTCCAAGCAATAAATTTATAGTGCATGATGGTTTGAATTTCCAGAAAACTCAGATAGGTTTTAGAATAGGTTATTACTTATGATGATATGATTTTTTATTTTTACATTTATTATTATTTTAATTTTATTTTTTGTTGCAAGAGATAGAGAGGATATGAATGTTTATTTGTTGTTGTTGTTACTTAGATGAATTGTGTAATTCTGAACTCAGGGTTTTTAGGGTACCCTCTCCAGCATAGGGAACACTGTACCCCAAAAGAGGATATACTTTTTCTTTAACCAGTGGTATTCTAAATAGTGTTAAGCAGAAACAAATTCCATGGATGTCACTGTATTTACTCTTCTTATTTCTAAATACAGCTATAAATAATCTCTGTGCCCACTATCCCAGTACAAGCAAAACAGATTCAGTGAAAAATAACTCCCTGAAATGGAGGCAGTTACAGTCACACTGGCACTCCCTGAAGCTGGCAGCTTCATTCTCCAGAGACAGGTGCATTTATCACATTCACAACCATAGTAAAATGAAATCATCAACAGAAAGGGCTCTGGCTCACGCATTTCCCTCCAGGAGAGCCACCAACCATTTTGTATATTTAAAAACAGGATCTCCAACTTCTACTTATTTGAGAAAAAGCAGCAAACCAAGGGAAGTCAATGGGGAGTGTCAAGATATCCCGGGGTACATTCAGAGCCAAGGTCATTAGGAGTCATGAAAGACTGCATGGACCTGACTTACAGGAACAAATAAGGAGTCAGAATGTGGAGGGTGGAGGGTGAGTAGCATAGACCAGCATAAACCAAGACTTTGAAAAAGCTTTTACATTTGAATTTTGGGCTAATTTAGAATGCACCTTTTGCCAAATTTTGGTTTCCATGTGCTTCTTTCTCAGTCAAGAGGAAACAAACACAAAAGACACCTTTGGGGGGTTTAAACTTAAGATTTTCATGACATTTGGTTCCTGATTCCATGTATAAAGTACACACGATCCTCACGTTTCTTTAGTATGAATCTGAAATGGATTGACTTCCTTTAACAAGTAATTATAATTGGAAGTGATATTGAATTTAGTCACTTTCTTCCTCTACAACTTATTTGCTAAAGTACATTCTTTATTTTACGGGAAAAACAAATCAGGTTTTGTAGTAGGGTTTACTTCTTTCTTTTTTCTGCTTCTATTTCAGAAATAAGAAACATTTGGCTTTGTCACCAAATTAGCTGTGAGCACGAGTATACAAGGTATTTTACCAGGAAATGCTCACTTTCCAGAACGACAACAATTAGAAATGTGAAAGTTTAAAAATTTATCATTTCCAATCACTAATTTAGATTCACAATAGGAGTCTCAAGTGAAAGAAATTACATCACATACATGTATTGAGGGAAGACTGGATCATTTCTGCTGTATTACGTGATGAAGCTATAAACAGTCATTACAAAGGCAACTTCTTGGACGTAACTAAACCCCAATTTTGCAGAGCGCCATTGACCTGCTTTTAAGACACATAAAAATACATGACATTTAAGTTACATGACCTACTTAATATATATTTTTATCTTTATCTTCAAACTTTTGGGCAGAGTGCTGGGAAAAACCAGTGTTTTGAAACTAATTTGGAGGCTAATGATGACGCTTCAAATATGTCAGGACAAACTTGGGTTTCCTCAAACTAAGAGTATTCTTATCTCCCGACAGTCCCCAGATGACGACAACAGATACTTGATTAGGGATAAAGGGCTGCAAGGAAGCACAATAAAAGTCTGGCCTTCTGGACAAAGAAATTAAAAATGCCCTGCAGTAAACAATGAATTTCAGGATGACCTGTCTCCTACAAAATACAATTTCTAGCTTGTGACCAAAGTTGAGTGAGGGTTCCAGGTACAGAATAATAGACACAGCAAAGCTCACAAACATTGCAAGATTACTAGTCACCATCATATAAAACCTGGAAAATAACAAGTAGCAATTATTGTTGAAACATAAAGGAAAATGACCACATGTGGTAACTAAGGTAACCTGCAACCAATAACAGACAGGAATACCTAAGGAGTGTGGGGAACAAATGAAGAATGCTGACAGATAATTACTGGGGCAGCTAGGATGAAATATTTATGCTGGGAACTGTCTTTGGGTCGGGGTCTTCTGTCACTCATAAGTGGAACACTTTTCCATTGACCATCTGGAAAAGTCAGTCAATGCTTATCCATGATTTTTCTCTTTTAAATAAACTGTACTCTTTCCCTGCTTTATTAGAGTTGAGGCTGCTTTAGGCCCACCTCATACTTTACTTTCACTTCAACTTGGCCCAACTTGCTAGTTTTGCTAGGTGAAGGGGACCAGGTCTACCGAACAGTTCAAGGGTTTTAGAGACCCTTGACAATACTTAGACCCTTTTAATTGACCATATAAAAATAAATGGGAAACTAAAGAATAGTGGATACCCTACTTAAGCAAATGAAAGTTATTTCTTTGATTACAAGGACTTTCCAAACACAAAGTCAACTTTCAACAGACTGAACAATGTACAATAACCTCACTACAAACACTTTCTAGTTTTGAGAAAAAGACATTTGTTGTTTGTACTAAAGTCACTGAAGTTTCACAGATAAAGAGAAAGAATTGCTTTTAAGATCTCAATGATGCTTATCAAGATGGTAGAAGGCAATAATTACACACTGAAATGTGGAAAGAGGAGCCTGTGGGCTTTCAGAGCACAGGTAAACTCATCAAGTATTACTGTTTGTAATGGTTGTTGGAAAGGTTCTGTTCAAATGCTTAATACCGCTTCACTAAAATGTACCAGATATTCTGATAAATGTATATATTGGGGCTCAGAAACCAATAACCCCCCAAATTTTCACTTTAACATACACTAAACTGAAGAAACCTCTAGGTCTCTTCCCTCTGCCTCCCCACCTCCCCCCAAAAACAAGATGAAGTTGAAGTTCCTTTATCTGCCTAAGCTCCAGACCCACAGACAACAATTGTTTGTCTCCCTTTCCCTATAAGACCAAGAATGTAGGCACACTTGAACAAATCCTTCTATAAGATTGTTCTGTCTCTCAGATTCATACGTACTCCAAAGGGATCTATATATGAGTTAATCTCCAGTCCCAGATCCACTCATTCTCCATGTTAATTTTTTTTTTCTTGTAGAGACAGAGTTTCACTTTATCACCCTTGGTAGAGTGCCGTGGTGTCACACAGCTCACAGCAACCTCCGACTCCTGGGCTTAGGCAATTCTCTTGTCTTAGCCTCCCAAGTAGCTGAGACTACAGATGCCTGCCATAACACTCGGCTATTTTTTTGTTGCAGTTTGGGTTGGTCCTGTTTTGAACCCAGCACCCTCACCCTACCCACTGAGACACAGGCACGGCCCATGTTAATTTTTAATTATCACTCAATAGAATACCTCTTCTCCCTTCATAACCAGTTTTGCCAGGATGTAAGTCCCATTATCAGTAACCTTCATATGGTATAACCTCCTGAACTTGTCACTCTGATTCTCTGTGGTTGATAAATTTTATATGTCTTGTTGCCAATTATTCTGCCTTGTGTGAGTTAATTGGGGAAATTTAAGAGGAAGAAGAAGTTTTCCTTTGGCCTCTATATATATACATATGTCACATGATACTGTTTAAAAACTGATAATGGCCATGGATTAAATGCTATTTATCGTGTCAAAGATTATTTTTATTATTATTATTAATATATATTATTATTAATATATAATAATTTATTATTATTCTCTACATCCATGTGGGAATTGTTTAAAAATAATTTTACCCTGCTTAGTACACCTTGAGCTCCTAGCATGATTTTTCCCATTTCCCCACTTCTTGGCTTGTAGTTTTATTTTTCCAAAGCCTAAACATATTGTTTACCTAATTTTCTTTAATGAAATTACCTATCTGGGTGGGTTAGTGGGTGATTTAACCTTTAAAATGATCTCCAGGCGAAGTATCAAAGGAGAAGAACCACAAATAACTATATTTCTATGTTCAAACACCAAATAGCAAACAGTCTAAAATAATGTCAGGTAGTTAGTTAGGAACAGCTTTACTGGGAAGGAGGACAAGGGTGGAACCCCCAGGCACCATCTCAGAGTGTCACTGTCCCAAGTGATTGCTCACTGGGGAGGAGGAAATATCCTACCAATCTACCAATCAGAACTTAGCATGCCAACTGCAGAAGACTCTTTAGCCTAACAACAGGCACAACAGAGGCTTAAAGGTGACCTAGAACAGCCTTAAAACTAATTATTGTGAAGTCCACCCTTCATGTGTTTTTCCGAGAGGCTCCTGGGAGGTCCCCATGCACAGTAAGACTCTGGCTCCAAGCTGCCTTTTGAACTGTGAGGTAGGCCTGACCCAGCTGGTGTAAAAGGGAATGGCCAGCTATAATCTTTATCTCATTCCCTTTTGCCTCATGAAAATAATGAGGGCCCATTGGCTGTTCATGGTGAAGGTATTTTACTTTGGAAACTTTCTTACTCTGTAAACTTGTCTTCCTCTTTCTCAATAAACTTTGTTTCACACTTGCCTTATTTGAGATGGCTGATGTTTTTTCAACCAGTGACTCTCCAAGAACTGAGAAGGCACACGGCTGCCTGAAACCCCAACAGACATTTTAGGACACAAGAAGCTGCCTTGAAACTCTATAATAGCTTTTCCTGAAACATGAACTATTTCTTTAAAAAATAATCTATTCACAAAAATTTGAGTCTAAAATAATAGTCTTCTTCTTTAACACCGAGTTACAGATAATTACAATGCTTGAAACCTCCAAGGAGTCTCAAGCCTTTAATTCATATGCTTGGAGTATCATGTCTTTATAATGACATTCAGAGACACCAGGTTCAGCAGTTTTTCCTTTTCCTTTGTCATTCATTACATTCCAAACATTTGTGTCCTACAATATATGCAGGGCAGCTGGCTTTAGAACTATTCTTAGCTCAGCAAAGCCAAATATGACTATTCTATAGCAATTGCTGTCTTGCTTTTTAAATATTTCATCACTTTATTTGCTAGCTAAAATTTTACCACAAGGATGGCTCAAGATAAAAAAAAAATAGTATTGGAAATACACATTAAATTAATTGTTGTAAGTGAAGAACAATGTCAAATGTATGAACTAACTTCATTCCACAATCTTTCTTTCCCTAAGGAAAAATATAAAATTTAAAATATGTTCCCTAGCATGAAAATTCTGATTTCCTGATAAATTCATCTCAAGAGTTATCATCATAGGTATTTTTTAAAAGGCGTTTATCTAAGAAGTAAAGCTGTATCCTTATCTTCATCTACCTTGTATATCATATTCCATGGGTCAAAGTCCTGACCTAGCAGTTAAGGTAATAATAGTAAATAAATTTAAGCTACTTCTGTGAACTAAAATAAAATCTTAAGGCTCCCTCTAAGTGGCTGACTAACTAGACCCCACCTTGGCCAAGAGAATCCCTAAAACAGAGTTGCTAGCCAATAAGGGAGAAGATCAGACTTGCCTCATGATGTCCCCTCCCCTTCTTAGACATGTCCTTTGTGGCTCACTAAGAGGCTTAAGGCTACTTAAGAGCTCCCTGCAGGCCCTCAATATATATAACAAACCACAAGAGTTTTGTCTCTAGTTAAAAGACCCTTTATTTTAAGCATTCCTTTTCACTGTCTCCTGGTCTTTTAGACAAGCCTAACTCTTTCCCCCAATTGTCAGCTAAAGAACTTTTCAACCCACCTGTCACTATCAGCAACTCCCCTTCAAAATAGCCCAACTTTGGGGCCAAACCAGTGTATGTTTTCCACATGTGATTTATGACCTCACCTGCAGTTCCTATCTATTTTTGTATAAAACCAAAACTGTAACCCCACCATCACAAGTCCACTTGCTCAAGGCTTCTTGGGGGCAGTTCAGGGTCACAGTCCTCGAGTTTGACTCAGAATAAACCTCCTTAAATTATTTTACTGAGTATGACTTCTTTTCTATGTGTACTTCATTCAAGAATTAAGGCAATCTGAAGAAAAACAAAGAAATTAATGAGACTCACAAGTTGTTCCTTCTGCCCTTTGTGTTATTACTGTAGGTGAGGTTATGTGGCTGCTGTGGTGGCATTATGTGTGAAAGGGTGGCACTCCAGGGACAGAGATCTCACAGACCACCAAGGCTTGTACGAAAGGTTTTTATTGGTGAGGGAGAGATACTGCAGAGCAGCACCGAGGAGGAGAGAAAAGAGAAGAGGGAAAGAGAGGGGAGAGAGAGAGGAGAGGGAGGAGGAGAGAGATCAAAAGAGAGAGATCAGTATACAGATTCAGTTAGGGGAAGTCTCAGAATGATGACAGGATGGTAGGATAGCCAATAAGGAGTTACTGCTCTGGCAGGAAAAGCCTTTAGGGGCCGCCATAAGTTTGAAATTTTCAGCAGGTAATTGGGACAGGGAGATGAGATAAGCAGGCACCCCCTTATTGTTTAAAGGGCAACTCCCTGTGCTTGGAAAGGAGCTGTAACTTTAAGAGAAAGCGGGAAGGGGCTTTCTGGGGAAGGGGCTTTTCTGGAGCAATTACCTAACAGTGTGTGTTGCTGTTCAGCCACATTCTTGATTTGTTTGTTTGTTTGTTTGTTTGAAAATAATCTCAGTTGCCCTGGGGCAGAGTGGCATGGAGTTATTGCTCAAAGAAATCTCAAACTCTTGGGATAAAGCCATCCTCTTACCTCAGCCTCTTGAGTACCTGGGACTACAGGGATACACCACAATGCCTGGCTATTTTTAGAGATAGGGTCTTGCTCTGGCTCAGGGTGGCTTCAAACTCCTGAGCTCAAATAATCTACCAACTCCAGCCTTGGTCACATTCTTTCTAGTATGAGTAGCCAGCATCTAAAAAATTGATAGTTGACACTAGCAAAGAGAGACACCAGTTTTACCAGAGAGGAAATGAGAAATGACTAATTTTCAACAACGAAGCAGTTATATTAGTTAAGCTCTGAAATCTTCTCATCATAAACACAGTATTTCAAGATTATTTTTAATGAACTTTATCCTGGGGAAGTTCAAAGATAAAATACATTATATGTGTTAAACAACGGTGAAAATTATTGAAGTAAAATCCAATTGTTCAGCAAGGGGATATGAATTTTTAGCAGAAATTTAGTGAAGCATTTCAGGAAAATCAGTTTAAGGATTCTGACCAAAAAAGATAGCTGAAATCTTGATGATAAACTGTTAATAAAAATCATTTTCATAGTTTCATGTCAAATGAGCTTCTACTGTCAAATAGTTTGGAGAAAGGAAGACCGATCTTTTAACTTAAAAACCCTATATAAATCTAGAATAAGTATTAAGCAGAATATAAACGAAGACAGCAAATGATAAAAGGGTGGTAATAGTTGTAAACACCTGTAAAAAGAGGAACATCACAATGATTGTTCCAAAGGTTACAGAGGTATTAAACACAGAATGAAATGGCACATGGGAAAGTGTAAGAGGTTTTGCTCATGTGAAAATAAATGAAATACCAATAACCAAGTGGTGGAACAAATATATTTGGAAATGAAGAAATAACAGGAGATCTAAGAAGACCAGCCCAAGAAAAGTCAGTTGTGAGTATAAAGGATGAGGCAGAAACAAAATTATTGTTATTAAGGAAGGTGACTCCAAGACATCCAAACCTAAAAATATTTTCCTTTTATATCTCTTAAATATAGATAAATAGCAATGAAACATTTTCAAGCAACATCTAAGGATGTCGTTAGGTTGGACTTATTGAACAAGCTAAATCACAAAAGAAAATTTTTGTGCCTACAGATTGAGAAAGAGCTGGCACGGAGTAGACAAACGATTAAAGAAAAGTGAGATGAAATTGTCTTACTTTAATGTCCTTTATTGAACAGAAGGGAATCAGATTTGGTATAAAATGATTTGTATTTGGCAAAGGAACAATGATACTAAGAATTGACAGTACCAACTTATGTAGAGAGAACACAATCTATTCCTACTTTATCCATGGGAATATTTTGTAATTTAGAGGGTAAGATGTCTGCCACATACTTATAACTTTTAATATTATGGTATGTGTGGAAAGTTTATAATGCAAATTACCTCGTACTAAATGTAGGAGACACACATAAGTGTGCTTACACAGACACAACTGCTATGAAACATTTAAATATTTAACAAGTAAAAAGATTGGGTCCAGGTAATATAAAATTAGGGAAATTATACAACATGAGTGATCCCTAAGGACATTATTCTAAATAAAATAAGTTTGTAAAAAGAAAGACACATAGTATATGATTACTCTTATGTATGGTGCCTAAAGTAGTCAAATTCATAGAAACAGAAAATAGAAGAGTGTTTCCAAGGCTGAGAAGAGGAAGGGAAAGGTGGTTGTTTAAGTTTTGGTTTCGGAATTGCACAAAAGGTCTGAAAATCTGTCTCCCAGCCATGTGAATACACTCAACATTACTAAACTATACTTTTAAAATTGGTTAACATGGCAAATTTTGTTATAAGCTCTTACATAATTGAAAAATAGGAAAAGGTGTAAAGTTAACAAATTGTCTTAGATGTGTCTATTCTTTTTTCTCACCTACGATCTCTGATACCCTCTGTAATATATACATTAGGTTTTCAATAATCTCATTCAGCCCCTTGCCCACAGACTTTCTGGTTCCATTTAATCTTCCGCTGCTGCTCTCTCTCTCCCTTACTCTCTTTGGAGATACCTATGGAATAATTATTTCTGAAAAACCTCTTCTCTTTGGGTATAATTCTCTTATAAACTGGTAATCCACTTACATGCTATTTTTCCTGAAGTATTTCTCCTAAAATGCTTCTCTTACACTTTTCTTACCCCTTGCAAAACAACTCACTTTAACAGACAACGTTAGGTAGACAGTCAGAAATTCAGCTGGGCAGGGGTGAGGGGAAGGACAAGGCCTCTTCGTCTCAACAATGGAGGCCCTTCACTGTTTATGGTTGTAAACTGTCTCATTCTGTAAATGTATCTTTCTCTCCCTCAGTAAACTTTGGTTTATGCTTGCCTTACTGTAGGACATCTGGTCCTCCTTTGGCCAAGGTCACCCCCAAAACTAAGGATGCTTGAAAGCTTGACATTTAAGGAGACAGGCAGCCACCTTGAAACCCAACAACACCTGGCAAGGAATAGGTGCTTGTGTGTGTTCCAAGATAATAAGTGTGTGGGCTTGGTGCCCGTAGCATAGTGGTTATGGAGCTGGCCACATACACCGAGGCTGGTGGGTTCGAACCCAGGCCAGGCCAGCTAAACAACAATGACAACTGCAATAAAAAATAGCCATGCATTGTGGCAGACACCTGTAGTCTCAGTTACTTAGGAGGCTGAGGCAGGAGAATTGCTTGAGCCCAAGAGTTTGAGGTTGCTGTGAGCTGTGATGCCACAGCCCTCTACCGAGGGTGACATAGTGAGACTCTGTATCAAAAAAAAAAAAAAAGATAATGAGTGTGTGATAGGGTGGGATTAGGGAAAGGGAGTGGCCACTTTATTTGGAGGAAAATAGGTTTTAAGTTAGACACCCTATTTCTGTAAGGATTAGGAGTTGAAGGCATCCTTATCATGTAAGAGTTTACCGTCTAAGTGTGTGTGTGTGTCCATGTGTGTATCAAGTCCTTGGTTGACAACAGAGAATCTATACCATTAATAATTTTAAAGATAAAATAATTTAACTATAATATTAAGAACTCCATTCAACTCAAGCAGAGAATTATAAAGTTATTTTAAAAAATGTAATTTCATTACTTAGAACCAACAAACTTAAAATGGATTTTGATAAACATAAAATGCATTTGAGGAAGTAATCATATCCTGGAAATAGTCTGGTTAAGTTGTTGGACCTTTTCCATTCATAGTGTCTTTTTTCTATGAGATGTTGGATGTCCATACCAATGTATGGCATAGATCCTTTAAATTTTTCAAGATCCCTTCTTTTTGTATTATAAACATATCTAAATTGTGCAGAATGAAAAGTAAATATGCTTAAATACCAGTACTTGCTAACCTCTTTTGTATATGTTGTTCACGTCAACTGTGGTTATACTCAAGCATTCATTCTTTGTCCTTTTGTGCCACTTAGCTTTTTTATTTTGTAGACATATATAAGGATGATGAAAATAAAATAAAAGGCTGGACTCTATTAGATCTGAAATAGTTTGGGTTCAGCACAAGCTATGCCTTGAAAGAAATCTAAGGCATTTCATAATTAAAACAGTAAGAAGCAGTTTAATTTCCCATAAAATCACAGTTTAATGCACTCCAGAACAAATGAAGTGATTGAAAATTTTAGATATATGGTGATATTTATATTTGTACTTCACAAACACACATGCTCAAATGCCATCGACAAATTCCAAGCATGCATTAAAGAGAGAAGGGGAGATGGAAGAGATCTATGTGTAAAACTGTATTTTTGCAAACTCATTCATTTGCAAAAATAGTATATAAACAAACTTATTCTGCAACACAAACTTACAAATGTTTGTGTATTAAAAAAAAAGTAAGGAAAATGTATGATAGCAAACAAATATGCAGAAACTTGGACTGTAAACCCAAGAAAATACTCATTAGTTTTGTCTTATCAGCAGAAAGAATGCATAGACATACGAAGGTACCGAAAAGGTATACACATTTTAAGAAAGCTCCCCCCCCAAAAAAAAAACTGTATTAAAATTGTAATACTCAAGTCACAGTTGACATCTGCAATTAAAAGAGGTACTCGATGTGACTTATATTCATCTCTTGTTATTTGGTCTATATTGAGCATTACAGTTTTAAAAAGTTTTTTTTCTTTCAATGTGTGTGTGCATTATTTGACATCCTCTCTGTGTATGTATGTATGTGTATATAAATGTATGTCTCATCTAATTTCTGTGTATCTGGTGGTCTTAGACATACTGAATAATTAAATTATTCTAGTCAATAGTCAACTATGTAGAATAATTAACAATTAATGTCGGGAGACAGCATTGTATAGTTGAAAAAGCACCCACTTTGGGAACAGACACGGCCTTATATTGTAGGTGTGCTACATTCTATAAATATGGCTTCTCTTTTTTTAAGGGGAATAATACCTATCTCAAGATTATTATAATGAAAACATTCAACGGCAACTAGAACAAAATATAATACAAGTAGAGAGTGTCTGGTATACATCAGTTTCTCTCTTAATATCCTTTCTTCTGCAATTACATTGATCTATGAATAATATTCAAATTCACCTCTTTTTGACACAGCATCCCACAATACACATAAAAATGTCTATACAATCTTCTCCTTCTTTCAGGGTAATTCATTTCTCAAAATCTAGGGGAAATTATTGGAATTTAAAGACATTATTACCATTGAAATTAATGGTCCATAATGGCTTCAACAATTAATAAAACACAAGTGAGACACTTAGTTCTCAGGTAATTGAAATATATAGCAGAACAAAACAATAAAAAACAGTGAAAAAGTCCAAACAATATCAGTAATGCACTGTATTATCACTATTATAAACTAGCTAATCAATAGCATTTCATATGAAAATTTCATTCATTATTTATACACCAGGGGTTCTTCTCTTTTTCTATACTTGGTTATTTACAAGATGTGGAAAATCTGAATGCTAACACCGTAATCAACATTGGCGTATTCAACTCTGTTAAGTTGGGCATATCTTAGAATTTTACTACATAAGTGTCTGCTAAATCTCTCTTTTTTTCCCCATAGTATTCCTTTCTTTCTTTATGGAGATTCAAAAATAAAATTTTTCTTGAGAAGTACATTCTTATACAAACATTGAAATATGTTCACAATATTCCAAGAAACAAGATTGTCCAAGTGTGCTTTCATTAACCCCTTCCATAGAAACGGTAGCTTTTTTAATCACCTTCCTCCACCCCCAATACCAAAAGAGACACATAAGGCAATTTAAGGGTGAGTATAATATGTAAAAGAAAGTTCTTTATTCATTCTTTCTTTGTTTCCTCCTAAAACAACCTGATAATTATTAATGGCAATAAGCAACTTAATTACTATCTATACAACTATGTTCACTGTTTATAAGAAGAGTGTATTGGTGTCTAGGCAGAGGTCATTCATTTTTTAAAAAGGGGGTACCACAGTCTAGAAAAATAACTAGAATACTGGCCCAAGATCACAGAGCTAGTTAAGCATAAAGCTAAAGCTGTGACTATCATTTTGCTTGGTTTATTGACATGATTTGGTCACCAAATTAATTAGGCAGGGAGCTCAGTACCATACTGAACCCCCCTGAAACTAATTTGTGTCATGATGTACAGGGACTGCTTTAACCCCTTCTCCATAGGAGTTAAAGAGAATGAGAATATGCATTTGATACTGGCTCCCTTTGTCCCTTGTAGGCTTCAGTTTCTTCTCAAAATTGGCTTTCTGGGTTTGTTGGAGACAACATGACACTAGCACTGTGCTTGCCACAGGAGGTAACAATGTGGGCTACCTTTGCTCTCTATATATTATAGATGTGAATAAGAACCCAGTGAATTAATGGGTTTCATTATTTAATATACTTCTTTAAAATATGTACTTAACAACATATTACTCTAGCAATTTTAATTGTGTGATTAGTTTTCGGGAAGTGAAAATGGATTTTATTTTGTGTGTGCCATTTTTAAGCATAAATGAAGACCAAGACAAAAGAAAAAAATCACAGGCCCACATAGAAAATCAAACCTGAAACCTTGGTCATGACTGTAGAATGTTGCAATCAATTTAGCTACAGGACACAAGTTGCCATTTCAAAACATCCACTGATTTTATTTTAAATAAAGAGTCTGAAGTTTGTCATATATTAATAAGTTTGATCAGCCTCAACACCCAAAAATGTATTTTTACAATAGATACTTAATTCTGTGAGGTTTACTTGCAATACTGGATTATGAGTTAGTCAAATGGATAAAAATAATGTGATGAATAAAAGTATAGCCTCTTATCCTTCACCCCCCACTTTTTAAAAAATGGGTGATTATTCTGGATGAAAATCTTTTTAAAGTAAATTTTGTGCTTGCTTGTTTTCTTAAACTCAGTCAAACTACTGAACTTAGTGTAACATTTCCATAATGACTTATGGCTGTCATTAGGGATAACAATAATTGTATAGTGATACCCTTAGGAATAATAAAGGCACATAGGTCTGTTTACCTTTATTAAATACCTCAGTTCTCCTGCATTGTGAGTTTCTGAGTGGGCTTTGCATAGACTTTCCAGCAATCCCCTTTCTGTCACATTTATCTGCTGTCATTGTGTTGGTCTTCACAGCTCCCTCCCTTTTTAATTCGCTACTTCCTAATAGGCAGTGAGTTTGGCAACCAAATCACTATGCTTGTTAAAATTGTCAGGAAAATAAGACTTTGTAGGAACATTCTCAATAGAAAAATGCATTCTCTTAGTTGCATGGACTTTATGGTTGCAATTTTGATTGTGCCTAGAGTTTCACTGTGTAAATCCAGCTTCTCAGCTCTGTCAAGAACAATGAGGTTGCCATCTGGCTGAATCCTGAGAGAGTAGGTTGCTGCTTATTGACTACGCAGACTACCCCATCTACCTCAGGTATGTAACGCAGACAAATTAGGTCACGTCTGGAAAACTTAGGGCACACATCTGGAGAAAGGCAATAAAGTTGTTCAAAGTTAAATGATATTATTAAAGAAATAGTATTCTTTGAAATTTGATTTTAAAAGTCACTAATTGTACAAGTTGTTGAACTTGAAAGGTATTGCCATCTTTCAAGTTATTCTGACTTTATCGAAAACTGGGAAAATACCTCTTTGAAATTGAATGGCTTATTCCTAGCAACTTATCCTGTTTGCAAATGTGGATAAAACATGATTATTTTGGGTTTATTCCACCCAAGAAGGAATGTGCCCTGCCACTTCACAGCCTAAAACAAACAATTACTGGTGATGGTCTCATTATAAACTGCTTTCTACTGACATAATGAGTTTTCTTTCCTTTTCTTTCCCTTTCTTTTCTTTTCTTCTCTCTTTTTTTTTTTTTATTTAGAGACTTAGATACATGAAACGTATGAACTAAATTGTGTTTGCCTGACAGAAGCTGAATTTAAAACTCTTGCTAAGATTACCACTCCTTTAATACCTTCGCCTGTTCCTTTGTGACACAAAGGCTGAATTTTAAAAACTTTTGTACAGCGAAAGCAATTTATACATATAAAAATACTTGGAGTGCCCTAGGGGTTGTTCGTGTTGCGGAGAGATGGAAGACGAGTTTGATTTTAAGTTTAAGCTTCAAACATTTATGGCCTAAATGGGGATGTCATTCTGAATTAAGCCTCAGTTTTTTTTTTTTTTTTTTTTTTTTTATAGGCAAGAAAGGGTATCATTTCTAAGACGAGCTATAAAAGAGTGAAGCAAGGCCCCAGTTACTTGCACTCATCAGAGAATTGTGTCTCCCTAAAGAGCAGGAATTTCAACTGATGATCCCTGTCTCCCTCCAATTGGGGCACTTTGGCTCCTGCTCCATGAATCCCTTAACAGTTTCAATCAGAGCAGATATTTTATTTTCCCCTCCTGCTGCTACCAGATATGTTGGCTGCTGATGTAAAATCATTGCCACATGACAGCGACTGCTCAGGGCCTCACTGCCCCGACTGATCAGCCAAGGACACCAACTAAATATTACAAAGTCCTTTTCATCCTTCCACTGCCAGCCCTCCTCCCTTTAAAAAAGTCTTGATGGTGTTTGTCTTTTCTTTGGCTTCTTGGCTATTTTTGAAGTCCCAGCCACAGTAAATAGCCTATGGCTTGACTATCTCCTTCCACCTCCACCCTCCTACTTGTAAGTATGTTGTAATTTGGCAAGGGTGCTCTGAAGCCAAAGTGATTAGAGAATTAACCTGAGGCAGCTCCAGGAAGGATGTCTTTATATCTCCTGATGCGCTGTGCCCAATTTGGCTGTCTTCTTTCATGCTTCCTAATTACTCCAAGCCTTCATGTAGCTTCCTGTATTCCCTGATCTCTAAAAGAGCATTCCTTCTCTCGTTAGGAAAGACCCTAATGCTGTAATATATTACCTTCTGTCAAAGACTTGGTTTTACTTCTCCTTCCTTTAAGCATCTGATATGGACCAAGTGCTGACCAGGACAGAAAAAATAAAAAGTTAGTATGTCAAAAGGGCAAATATGTGTTTGTATTATCACTTCCAAGTGATATAATTGTGCTGTAGAAGAGGATGTCTAGAAACAGGATACTTTATATTATCTTATTTATTTACTTAATAGACAGGATCTTGGTATGTCACCCACACTGGGCTCAAACTCCTCAACTCAAGCAATCCCCTCACTTTAGCCTCACAAGTAGCTGGGATTACAGACATGCAACACCACCCCAGTTTAGAAACATGATATTTTGATTGAAGTTTGCTCAGGGAGAAAACTTTAAGGTCACTGAAGGCAATTGAAAAGTGACGTGTGTGTGTGTGTGTGTGTGTTGCCGATTGTGTTTGTGTGTGTAGGGGGAAGGTTGATATGAAGCAAATTGGGCAGATATAACTACATTTAGTTCTTAATTTATGCAACATAAATGTCCATAGGATTTACTTTTAAATACAGACCATGGTTTTACATGAATAATTAAATGCATAGAAAAACTGAGTATATATATTTTAGGTTGTCCTTTTGGTAATTTTTCTACAGAAGAATTTGGGATACAATCCCAGCTATTTTGTAAACTCTATGATAGTCCAAGTATTGATGGGAAAAAGATGTTGTAAAATAAATACATAGTCCAAAATCTTTTAGTGATCCAATTTTTTAGAATATGTACAGTCTAGACTTATGAAAAAGTCTCATTTTCAAATGGCATGACCCAGAATTCCATCCCTCTACAACAATACAGTCACAGGTTCCTTCTGAAAGACTTCCCTAATGCTCCACTCCTCCCCTCAGCCCCACAGCCTGCCCCTCCCCACCAACACTGTGGTTCTCTTTCTCTGTTGTCCATTGTTACAGACTGAATGTGTATGGCCTTCCTGCACTTGACTGGGGGGAAGGATTTTGTCCTATTCTATGCACTACTGTAACAACATACTATAAACCAAGTAGCTTATAAACAATGGAAATTTATTTCTCACAGTCCTGAAGGCTGGGAAGTACAAGGTCAAGGTGCCAGCAGATATGGTGTCAGGTGAAGGCCTGCCTTTCAATTCATAGATGATGGCTTCTCAATGTGTCCTCACATGGTGGAAGGGAGGTTAATAAGCACTCTGAGGTCTCTATTTAAGGACACTAATCCCATTCATGAAGGCTACACCCTCATCACCTAATCACCTCCCAAAGGCCCCCACATCCTAATGCCATCACCTTGGTGATTTGGTTTTAATATATAATTTGGGAGGACACAAATTTAAACAACAGCAGAACTATTGCCAGATATTGGATACATGAAATTATACATACATCTTATGCTTTACGATTTCCTTGGTGTGAAATTAGAGATAAAACTCATTAAATATGAAGTAAGAGATACTATACTTTTATGCCACCTTGTAAATTCCTCCCATGGAGACCCACTTTTGAGATTCTATACTAGGCTTTGCTCACATAATTAGAAACTGTTTTTATAAATAGAAAGAATCATTGGTGCTTTGGGGTGCATTGTAATGTTTAAAAACTTTTTAAGTCAAGCAACTTGCCAGATAGGTAAGATTATTTTGTTTTAAAAGCATGTAATAAAAGTTTTTAATTTAATCAAGTCCCATTTATTTATTTTTTACTGTTGGCTGTCATTGTCTTTGGGATCGTAGTCACAAACTCTTTGCATAGGCCAATGTCTAGAAGAGTTCTTCCTGCATTTTCTTTCAGAATTTTTATAGCTTCTTTTCTTACATTTAATTTTTTATCCATCATGAATTAATATTTGTAAGTGGTGAGAGAGAGTGGTCCTGTTTCATTCCTCTGCAGGTGGCTATCCAGTTTCTCCAGCAGCATTTACTGAACAGGGCTTTCCCTCCAGCCCACGTTCTTGTCGGCTTTGTCAGAGATCAGCTGGCTGTATGTGAATGGTTTTATATCTGGGTTCTCTTTTCTGTTCCATTGGTCTATGTCTCAACTTTTGTAGCAATATTATGAAGTTTTGGTTACTATACCCTTGTAGAATAATTTGAAGTTTGGTAATGTGATGCCTCCAGACTTATTCTTTTTGCTTAAGATTGCTGTGGCTATTTGGGCTCTTTTTTTGTTCCCAGTGAAATGTATAATTATTTTTTCTAGATCTGAGAAATTCTGATGAGGATTGTGTTGAATCTGTGTATTGCTTTGGACAGTATGGGTAGTCTAACAATCTTGATTCTACCTAATCCATGAGCATGATGTGTTTTTCTGTTTATTTGTGTCATCTGTGATTTTTTTTTTTTTTAATCAGCACTTCACAGGTCTCCTTGTAGAGAGCTTTCACTGCCTTGGTTAATGATACTATATTTCTAAGATTCTGCACAGCAAAGAAAATAATCAACAGAGTAAATATACAACCTTCAGAATGAGGGGAAATATTTATAAACTACATATCTGATAAAGGGCTAATATCCAGACTCTGCAAAGAACTCAAACAAATTAGGCATGAAGAAAAACAAGCAATGGCAATAAAAATGTGGGCAAAAGACATGAACAGCTTTTCAAAAGAAGATAGATTAATGGCCAATAAGTACTTGAAAAAAATGTTTAATGTCACTACTCACCAGGGAAATGGAAACTAAAACCATAATGACAGGCCAGGTGTGGTGGTTCATTACTGTAACACTCTGGGAGGCTGAGGTCAAGTGTTCAACACCAGCCTGTGCAAGAATGAGAGCTCATCTCTACTAAAAAATAGGAAACAAAAACAAAAAGCCTGGCCAGGCAGTAGCGGCACATGCCTATAATCCCAGCTACTTGAGGATTGCTCAAGTCTAAGAGTTTGAGGTTATCATGAGCCAAGTCATATGGAGAGAATGTGGTTGGTGGTGATGTCAGATGCCCATCTACCCCATCAAAAATAAATAAAATAAAATATAAAAACAATGACTTCATCATCATACTCCTATCAGAATGGCTATTACTAAAAAGCCAAAGAAGAAAAAAAAAATAGATGGTGATGTGGATGCAGAGAGAAAGGAATGGTTGTATAATGTTGGTTGAATTGCAATTAATACAATCACTATGTAAGGAGTATGAAGATTCCTCTAAGAAATAAAAGTAGACCTACCATTTGATCCAGCAATTCCACTACTATGTATCTACTGAAAGGAAAAGAAGTCATTTTACTAAAAAGACACATGCATGCAAATGTTTATTAAAGCACAATTCATAACTGCTAATATGAGGAATCAACCTAAGTGCCCATCAGTTCATGAGTGAATTAACAAAATGTGTTATATGTGCACTGTGTAGTATCACTCAACTGTAAAAAGAAATAAATTTGTTTCTTTTGCAGAAATTTGGATGGCACTGGAGACCATTATCCTAACCTTTGATGAGGATGGTAGATAAGGTTGTCATTCAGAAATACCACAACATAGATGGCTACAACTGTGTGGGAAGGAAAGCACTGTTGAAGGCAGAGCTGGCTAGTGCTTCATCCAGTCAAAGAGTGTGATTTGGTTCTGGAAATGTTGGTGGTGCTGGAGGTGGTTTGGTGGAAATGACAACATTGGTTGTGAAGGAAACCTCAGAGGTCATGGTGGCCTTGCTGGTGGCCATAGTGGTGATAGATTATGGTGACAGTGGGGATTGGTGACTACAATGGATTTGGTGATCATGGGAGCAGTTTTGGAGGTGGTAGTAGGTACAAAGGTTTTGGCAAATACAAATCTGTCTTTGAATTTTAGGTTTAAGAAGGAAGGATTTTTGAGGCAGAAGGTCTGGCCCCTATTGTGGTCTTCTTATTACCTCATCGATCATTCTCCAAAATGATCATATCCTAGGTCATATATCAAGTTTCAACAAATTTAAAAAAATAAAAATATTAGCATGAATCCTTACAGACTACAATGGAATAATGTTAGAGATCGGTTCCAACAGAAATACTCATTGCCATACAAAGTTATAGGAAGTAAACAACTTATTGCTGAGTGGTAGCTGGGTCAAGGAGGACGTAAAGGCAAATATCAATATATTCCTTGAACAAAATGACAAAGAGGGGAAAAAAGAAGAATTATATCATAAAGACATTTGCACTTGAATGTTTATAGAGGCATAATTCATAATCACAAAGATGTGGAAACAATCCAAGTGCCTATCAACCCATGAATGAATCTGTGCTATATGTATAAACTGTGCTATATGTATACCATGGAATATTATTCAACCATAAAACCATGGAGATAATATATCTTTTGCAACAACCTGCATGGAATTGGAGACCATTCTCTTAAGTGAAATATCTCAAGGATAGAAAAGCAAACACCACATGTACTCAATGAAATTCAAACAGGGTAAAGGTGGGTAGGGGAAGGGGTTGAGGGGGCATATGGCAAACTACCAGCATGTAGGACACACCTTTTAATTTGACTCTAATCTTATGAATGAAAACTATGGAATCTAATCATTTACACTCCTACATTAATCTGAAACTAAAAAAAAATCCTAATTAATGGAAGATGTAGTCATATAAACAAAATATTTAATTACAAACAAAATATTTCATATGTACAAACCAAAGAGAATATATTTACCTATTAATTTGATTAAAGTTTAACAGAGTAGAAGATTAAAATATTCTTTTTTTTTTTTTTAATAAAATTGACCTGAGGCAATAGTATCATTTGTGGCCAGGAGTTCAAGATCAGCATAAACAATAGTGACCACATTTCTACAATATATATATTTTAAAAATTAGCCACACACGGTAACATATAACTATAGTTCCAGCTATGTGGCAGGTTAAGGCAGTAGAATTTGTATTGAATTTTTGCAAATAAAATAAGTAGAAAGACCAAAAAACCCAAAGTGCATTAGCAAAGTTTAATATTGGTTTGTAAAGCTTTCCTTTCAGTTAACCAGTATCTACTGAAAACACAGAATTATATTTACTGGGTCATGATGTAAAATACATTTATTTCCTACTGAGAGTCATAATCAAAGTTTAAGAGTCAATTTAATTGGATTAGACCCCGACATACTCTCAAGATGCTGGTTTCTAGACTTGTTTTACATGTAATTCTATAATGAGATGTGAAAATAACCAAATCGGCCTCATATAACAGGCATTTGTAAACAATCAGACAACACCTTATCAGCTTTTTACTTTAAGTGTTAACAGCCTTTGGCAGAAAAAAGATATTGCACTAAGCAGAAAAATAGAACAGACTTTTGAAATGCAGAATTTTTTTTCTACCCATAAACTATTATCTTTTTGTATAACGTTTTCACAAAAGAGAAAAAAATTAGAAAAGTTCTGCAGACAATATGACTTATATCTTTTGTCAAATTCTGTAAGCATCTGCTATTTAAGGGCCATATGGGTAAACAGAAGTCGCAGGTTCCTGTTGCCATCACAAGCACCGAAATAGTTTCAAATCCATGCAAATGTTATTTAAATGCCCTCCACATATTAGAAACCTTAGTTCATGTGAAAAGAACATCTAGTATTCCATGGTGTGCACTATAGGTACTTGAAGATTAACTCGTCATTGAAAGTTAATCAAAATTTATCTGTACCATTTAGGAGATACCACTAATTGGAATGATAAATGATAAATTATAATTCAACATTAGCTGAATCCAACTACAGAGGATCTGTATTTATGGATATAGTCATCTGAAAAAAAAATACACACATACTAATGTACCATTATAACATTTATGGGGCTACATTAATTATTTTTATGTGAACTTTGATATTGTGATACTTCTAAAGGGGTAATGGTTAGCAGGCATATTCAGAATAACATGCATAATTTTCATACATAAAAATGACTACATATGTTCCTGACTTCCCAAGTCACAGAAAAATATAAATTTATATAGTGAGCTACAGCAATACTTGTTTATATTTCCGAAATTTAGACATTACTGTAGTTACTCCAACTCTTCTCTAGAATATTTGTCTTTCACTCAATTTTGCCTAAGAGAAAATAATGCAAAAATAGGTTTTGTTTCAGTCAATGACTATATCTTAAAGATATTACAAAGTTTATTATTAAGAATGAAAAAATGTTTAGAGCTAGAGTGAGACTCAAAAAAGATTTTGTTTTGAAGTTTTGCAAGAAATTACTTGATAAAAGTGTCAGAACTCATGAACATGGGAAAAGACTGCTCCATTTAAGTTCATATAAAAAGCTGTTTGTTCTGAAAGCCCAAACACAATTGATCTAATCAAAAGTCAAAAGGTAAAACAAATTTGTACAGATGGATGGATGGATGCAGATATACATTCATAATGACCTTTTTCTACCAGGCAATACACATAATTAGTAATCATAATGGCCCCAGACATTCCTAAAGCACACTACACATAACCACAAGTGCACTATTGATATAAAGTAATTGTAATGAACTTAATTACATTCTAGATTTAAAAGGCTTGCTAAAATATTTCATCACTTAGGAAGGATTCTAAAAGGCCACATCAGAAATCTCAGCACTCTGGGAGGCCAAGGGAAGCAGATTGCTTGAGCTCACAGGTTCAACACCAGCCTGAACAAGAGATAGACCCATCTCTAAAAAAAATAGCAGGGCGTTGTGGAGGGGGCCTATAGTCCCAGCTGCTTGGAAGGCTCAGTCAAGAGAATCACTTGAGTGCAAGAGTTTGAGGTTGCTGTAAGCTAGGATGTCAGGGCAGTCAACCCCAGGGTGGCTGAATGAGACTCTCTCAAAAAAGGGGGGGGGGGAAGGATTCTAAGTCCTTTTGCAGAATTTCAGCTTCCTTTCATTAAAAGACTGTGGTGCCTATAAAACTCAATGGAAATCAAGTAGTGGGGAAAGGGGAGGGAAATGGCAAAAACTTCCTAATTTGTACAACGAACAGTATCTGTGTGAGAAGCACACTTACAACCCTGACTCAAGTATTACAAAAGTGATCCATGTAACCAAAAACATTTGTACCCCTTTTAATACTTTGAAATTAAAAAGGAAGAGAGAGAGACCAAAAGTATAGAAAATTAAATGTTAACCCAAGATATACTACATAGATACAGGAAAGGCAGGACTAGGCTCAAATGTGATGCTCAGAATATGGGAATTAAGTGCACTATGTGACACAAAGAAGTAAACATCTGGTAAATTACTTAATTCCTGTTTTAAGGAAATCTTACATAAAGAGAGAAATTTTATGAAGAAGGCTTATTTTATAAATATCAAAAAGATTTATTAGTTACTATGTGTACATATATTACTATACATAAATTACATTCGTCCAAATAATTATGTACCATTATTATAGAAACTTTAGTTGATCCAAAGTAATTCAGACACAATTTTTTTCCCCATGGTCAGTGTCAATCATACCTGTATAAAGTAACCTCCATACACGGTGATATTGCTTGGATCTTTTCTCGGCTTTCCTGTTCTCAGTACCACTGTCCCAGTTTCAGATTTCCTTATCTCCATCCTAACCTAGCACTATTTCCAGGCCTAATCTACTATTTCCAGTCCTTCTCTCCTCTATTCCCTTACAGAACTTGGAGGGCTAGAACCTACACCTTAGCAACAACTAAAATATTCCCCTACCAAGACCCTTCAGTGGACTTTCCAGTTAAGGCAACATTCTGTCCCTGAGGCAGACTCAACTTGCCTCCTAGGCATCATCATCTCCTAATGTTCAACTTGGATTCTGAACTTCGATCAGAATGGATTGCTTACAACTCATTTCAACATACAGTACAATTATTGCAAGGTGTGCACTTGCCAAGACTGCATATTCTTATATTGGAAGTGTCTTAGTTTGTCATAATCAAACCCATTTTTTAAATCTCAAATTCTATTTCATTTATGAAGTTTCTTTCTGAAACTTTTATTGAAGTAGCAGCTTTTTCTCTTCAAAACCTTATAGCCAGTGCAGCACCTGTGGCTCAGTGAGTAGGGCTCTGGCCCCATATGCCAGAGGTAGTGGGTTTAAACCTAGCCCTGGCCAAAAACTGCAAAAAACAAACAAACAAACAAACAAACAAACAAAAAAAACCTTACAGCCATTCATTTTTACTTCTCTTAAGATTTTGATATAGTGGAGAAACATCACCCAGCATTTAAATGATGAACATTAACTTAGACATATTGGGAATAACAGTAATAGCAAGGGTTTCATGGTTTTTAAATTTGTGTTTGCGTTTTGTTGTTTGTGATATTAAGACTTTATAAATAAGGCAACAACCTCATCTGCCATGCAAAAGAACAGTATTCTGCCCAAGAAAAAACAGACAATGGAACTTGCTAAAAGTTAGTATAATCAACACGCACAAGCCATGTACACAGAAACTCATGGGAAATTTATGAAATTTCAAAAGATGGCTTTTATGATACACAATTTTACCTTAATCACTAACTTTGCAACTTAATTCTGGGTAAGAGTCTATTGATGTATGGTTATGTATATTTTGTTTCATTACTTTAATGAGTGTTATGATCACAGAAGGAGACTGAATTTTATTCATCTTTGAATACCTTAGTGTTCATAGATGAACACCTGTGCATATCTGGCACTTACATTTTTTTCTTGCTTTGCAAAAAGAGTAGTAAGTCTGTCTAAACAGCTGTAAAAGCAAACTGCAAAGTGGACAACAACCACAGAGGTCAAATAATTTATTAATTATTATATATTTTTGTAAAGTACTAGTGGGTTGTACTTGATTCCAGAAATTCCACGTCTTTGGAAAGCTTATATGGTCCGGAGAGCTTTTCCCTTTTTCCCTTGCTTCATTTCCTAAGTTGAAAATCCCATAAGGACAGGAATATCATTTATTTTGGGATCCCCTGAATTTAGTATGTCTTCCACCTAATCTTTCAAAGAATAATGTAACTCTATGATGCATTTCCAGGAAAATCTCAACAATCGAGACAAGGAAAATAACAAACAAAATTTCCAAAATAATTGACTACTTAGCTTATATGCCTTTAAAATTGAGCCTACTCCCGTGGTCTGGTACATGTGCAAACAATGAGCTCATTTCAGTGATTATTAGACTGAAAGATAAAACCAGACACTGTACCATACAGGTGTGTACAAAAGCCAGAGGAAACTCCACAACACCATTTCTTTAAAGTGGCTTCAGAACCATGCAGAAGGTGAAGAGCAGTGGCAAACCCAGAAGTAGAAACCCCAGTAAAAGACAGCTGATTGGACATCAAGTGTAACAGCCACACCAGAAATAGCCCTTCTGGCTGTGGCACTCTCAAACCCAAAGGGAAACCAAGTCCATAGAAAAATTGACTTGCTTTTATTTTGCTCAATTTCCCCCTCTTTCTCTCTAACTCTCCTGTCAAGTACTCTAATTTTGGAAAGTCGCTATTTCAGATCAGCTCCACAGAGGGCTGCATTTTGTCACTTTGCAATCAGCAACTCAAGCAGTCATATCACTTTTGTTCCTAGCTACTGTGTTACAGCCAAATCGGTCTGGGATATTGAAAAACAGCATCAAAGGTTGTGCTTATGGAAAAAAAAATTCTATTCCTTCATTTGGCCTTTTTTATTTCCCTCTTCAACATGTTGATTATCTATTTCATTTCTATGGCTTGTTTTGCCTCTGAAAGTGATTTTCCTACCAGTTATCTGAGAAGTCAGATTTCAGGAGGTCTAGATCCACAGGCTCCTGTATGAGCAATAAATTCTAACTCTTGGCCACTGCAGGAAATTTTAAACGTGAACAATAAGTTTTATTTAAATTTGATTCTCAGGATTCTATCACATGTGTGGGCAGATTTAAGTTTTTTAACACTTGATTTGAACCTCCTATGTTATGCGATGTTCAATCTGATCCAGGGGAAAATGTCAGGAAGATATAAACTACATGAGGGTGAACTCCATTAGGTCTCTGTGTCAGATTAGTGTCACATTTAAAAAAGCAACAGAGAGCTGAGAATACTCAAATGGCAATTTAATTTTTTCTTCATTTCTCAAACAACATCTAAGAGAAAATCCATTTATAAAACAAAGTAAACCCTCTTAAATTGGACTTTCTAAGCTTTTGCTAACATAGATGCCTAAGAATGTCCCCAAAGTCTTTCTTCCCTCCCAAAATATTTCCATCACTCTAACCTGGGACACTTTGGGGATGGTATCTTCTACCATCCCTCCATCTGTTACCCTATTCATTATTGCTCCTCCAGCAGCAATTTCGACACTGCCCAGTACTCAGATCAACATCATAAAAAAGCAAAAGCAACTAGATGAAGGAGGTGAAAAAGGGACAAATACTCGGTGATCAATTTCTCCCCAAAGCGTCCAAGCCCTAGTTAGTGACTTCTGTTAGAGCACTTTTACTTGTGCCTTGCAATCAACTGAAGAGCTTTTTTAAAAATAAAATATCAAAGGCCTGCCCTAGACCAATTATATATGTCTATGAGGTGGGGACCAGAAAATTTTTAAAAACCTTCCCAAGTAAGTCCTATTTATAAATACACAAGCAAGGTTGAGAAACATTGGTTTGGAGATTTGTTACATTCCACAAAGGAGGGCAATACACACACACACACACACACACACACACACACACATATTTTTTTTTTCCTCCAAAGGATTTGTTTTAGAATAATGATGGTGATATTGGGAAGAGGAGATTCAGCTGTCCTTGTGGGCAGCTGTTGATAACAGAAGTTAAAGTGAATGGTAAACTAGAAGCAGCTATCGTCTGAGTTCCCTGCACACTAAGCCACCATTAGACTCAGACTAATCCTCTGAGAGAATAATACAGAATACAGGCAGTGCTCTCTAAAGAAAACAGAAATGCGTCCCTCCTGATAGAGCAGTGCTGCTCCCAACTAATAATCAGGAACTTCTTATTGCTAATATAGTATTTTCATTCTTAAAATTGATGTAACACAGAGTTACAATAATCTTAAATGACTCCATGTGCAAAGATAATAATTAATGCAAATAAGTAATTAGAAACAGGAAGTGTGAAATGTGTATGGATGACAGAGAATTGAAAATTGTTGGAAAGATCATTTAGCAGGACCAGGTGAGAGGAGAGGGCCTGCTGGAGGGAAGCACAGGACGTGGGAACGCTGCTCCTGTGCCGCAGCCCTCGTCAGGACCCACACTGCTCTTCATCACCCCGAACTCTCCTGCAGCCAGGCTTCTAAGGCAACTGAAGAAATTTAACTCTAAATACACATGTCCGATGTTACTTTTCCATGAATATGTCATCTTTTTAAGAAAAAAGGATTTAAGACCTTTTACTAAAGGAGAAAAGCTTTATATAATAAAATTATTATATATTGTACATAAATTATACAAAATGATGGTCAGATAAGACACATACATGATATTAAAGCTTCTGATGTGTCCCACCGTGTTAGGACAGAGGTTCTAGAGCTTCTGATGTGCCCCACCGTGTTAGGACAGAGGTTCTAGAGCTTCTGATGTGTCCCACCGTGTTAGGGCAGAGGTTCTAGAGCTTCTGATGTGTCCCACCGTGTTAGAGCAGAGGTTCTAGAGCTTCTGATGTATCATACTGCATTAGGACAGAGGTTCTCTCATTTGTTCTCCTTGTGAAATAAGCTCTGCATACAGAGGACATGATCGTAGATAAATCAGGTAAAATTAGGGATTAAAAATTACTACTATGGAGCACATTTAGTTGTATGCCTATTTGGACAATATGGAGGACAAAAGTGCCCATGGCCTACAGCCTAAATCTAGTCCATATTGTTTCCTAAGACCCTGGATAACAATAGTTTTGAATTTTAAAGTGTGTAAAAAAACAAACAGGAAAAAAAAAAGAATATTTGTCATATATGTGGCTCACAAATCTTAAAATATTAACTAGAAAGCCTTTATAGAAAAAATTTGCTGGTACCTAATTACGTTTTTTTTTTTTATTTTTAAATAAAGGTCTTATTTAAATAGATTCAGCATTGCTATTATGGGTAAGAATTATAATGCCTAAGTTCTGTTTGAATTTCCTCTCTACTCTATGGTTTATAGGATTATTAAAGGCCTGACACCTCTTTAGCTAAATCAGGTAAGACCCTGTGAAGTTCCAGGCCTGAGGCCAGGTCCCTTTCAGCAGAATAGCCCGGAGCAGGGCTGGATCTGGCAGCCTAACGCTAAGACCATTACGTGATCCAGTGGGTTCTGCCACCGTAATAAACACACAGGTAAAGGCTGAACACATTTTCCACAGCTGTTACTACTCAATAAGAAAATACACTTCCCAGATGCCAACCAAGACGTTGTAAAGGTCACTTAAGCCACAAACTTACAAGTAGCACATATTTTTTCTCTTCCAGCCTCAAACAGGATATATACCTCGTCCTTGCTACCCACATAATCAATGTCAAAAGACAGTCTATTATGTTTCTTTTTCTTTTTCTCTCTTTTTAAAGCATTTTATACCATTCAGCTGTGCTTTCATTTTTATTCTAAAAATTAAGTCCAATTTAAGTGCGGTGAAATATAAAGTAAAAAATATTGAGCCCAGATAAATAACCTTCAGGGCTATTGCTTCATTAAAAGCCTATGAATGCCTCTTTGTACATGTCTGGAACAATTTATTTCTTTCATACACATCCATGTTAGAGAAGGGATGCTATCCTCATTTCAGCTCTTTTAAGCATGTCATGATGTTCTTACACAGTGAATAAAACTTATCACATTATTTCTGACTCCAAGGACCTCTAAAAAGCATCAAGAATCTTAAACAAAGAAGTAATATGAGTTTTCAACAAACACTGACACAACAATATGCTATTATTTATAAGACTCATCCCCGAAAGCAAGGAGGGGTGAGGTAAATGTATGCAAATAACAATATGTCTTTAGATGGTTTTAGTGTTTGAAAAGTTTATTAGGATGTAAAATATTTAAAATAAAATAAATAAAAATCTAAAAGCAATGCTTATGAGTTACACGTAACTCTGCAATGACAAAAAGCACAGAGACCCGGGACAATGTTATGAACTGAACTGTGTGCCTCCAATATTCACATGTTAAAGCCATAAACCCCAGAGCCTCAGAATTTGATAGACAGAGATAAGTCTTTAAACTGATGACTAAGTTAAAAGCAGGTCTTCAGAGGAGGCCCTACAATCTGACTGGTGTCCTTATAAGAGGAAATTCCAGTGCACAAAGACACCAGGGTGTGCAAACAGAGGAAAGACCGCGTGAGGACACAGCTAGAAGCACACCATGTGGAACCTGGGGAGAGAGGCGTCAGGAAAAACCGACCTTGCCAACAACTTCATCTTGAACTTCCAGCTTCCAGACTGTGAGGAAATAAATTTCTGTTGTTTAAGACACGCATTCTGTATGGCATTTTGTTGGGACAGTTCTAGCAAACTATAGAAGGAATTTATTATAGTACTGCCATTAGTGCATTTTGTGGATGAGCTTATGCCTGAGTTTTACGCCTCTGGACTTACTCTGCACAGCTCATTACTTTTTCTTATGCTTTTCTTCCTTTCCTTGCTTCCTTTCTTGATTTTCTTAAACAAATATTTACTGAATACTGACAGTGTGGCCAGCTTTGTGAATATCTAAGCACTAGATATGCAACAGAAAGTATGAACTGATTCCTATCTTTATGAAAATTAATCTGGTAGATTTTAACCACATACTGTTTTGCCAAAAAATGAATAATGGAGACTCCTTCCTAACATTTCTCAAAACACACAAACACAAGTGTGTGCACACTTACCTCTCTGTCAGGAGTTGTATAGAAACATGTTGCAAATTATTTCTACAAAAACAAACATAGCCTATGCTTTGCCCTAAGTAAAAGATACTGTGTCAGAATCATCCGTAACCACAGCAATGATCTTAGATTGCTTTGAGACACATCCTTGAGAACCCAGTAAACTTTCATATCTTTTTTTTTTTTTTTTTTAGCTAAATATTGTGGTGCTGTAGTTGCAACTACTCAGAAGGTGGTAGCAGGAGGATTGCTTCAATCCAAGAGTTTGAGGCTGCTGTGAATTAGGCTGATGCCAGGGTACTGTAGCCTGACAACAGAATAAGACTGTTTAAAAAAAAAAAAAAAAAAGAATGAAAGAAAGAAAAAACCTTTTTTCCACCATTACTCTCTCTGTGTGGTCTACAGCCATTGTGGACTGTTTCCTGAAGAACTCCACACTCTTTAGATAAAGAGATAAAGTTTTTCCTCTACCTATACCACCCTTGCCTCCCCTAACCCCTCTCCCAGAGCTTAGCTTCAGATCTTCCTATGTCATATCTGCTACCACTTTCCCAGAGAAATCTCTGTCCTTTCTAAAATGTGTAAAGCCTTCTTTTAGGAAGAGAGCAAGGGATCTCCCAGGCCTCTTTGGACAAAGTGGGCGCCTTGTCCACACTTGGCTCTGCATCTGGCAATTGCCTTACCTGGGATGAGGGATGGGCTAGGATAAATCTTGGTGTTGCCCCACCTTAATCCCACCCTGAGCAACTGTCACACCTAGGGGTGGGAGGAACACTACACAGGTCGGGCAGCCCAGGCACAATAGGATTTGGAAAGTCACCTAGAACAACCTAAGGTTAATTATCATATCATCAACTCTCCATCAAAGTGGTTCCATGGTGACATCTGAACCACAGGAGGGACCAATCCAGACAGCATAAAACAGGGACCCAGATCATCACCAGAGCTTTTTTTTTTCTTTTTGTCAAGCAATGGGGCCTGTTTGTCATCTACGGCTAATGTATCTCGCTCTGTAAACCTATCTTTCTCTTCCTCAATAAACTTTGTTTCCTGCTTGCCTTGCTTTGGTGGGTCTGATCATTCTTCTGCTGAGAGCTCAAAAAGAACGGAGAATGCAGACAACTGCCTGAACCCAGATACTTCGCAGAACTTCATAGCATCCTGGGCTCACCCTTGTAGCAACACTTGCCTCACCTGATTTTAAGTGCCTAGTTACTTCTCTTCTACACCCCTGGAGGGAATTCTTCAAAGGCAGGGAATGTCTGCCCTGTTCATCAGGATTTTCCTATAATCAGAATGATGCCCCACATTCTGCTGGGGCTGGGCAGGTGGTGGTTGAATGCAACATTGATGATCTGGAGAAGGAAAAACCAGAGCCCTGAGATTATGAACATGTTGCCTATTTACTTCTCCCTCCAGTTATAACTGTATTATTTTGAAGTCCTTTTGAAAAAGATACATTGTACTTGACTCAATTGGATTGGATGAGTACCTGGTTAGCAATAAAGTGAAGAATGAGCACCAGCTTACCGGAACACCACCTCCGGTATTCCTGAAAGCCCCTGGTGGCAGCAGAGGTTGTAAAGAGCCAGGCCTAATTATACAAGCAAGCAAAGGATTCTAGTCACTAGACTCCAGTTGAACACTTGCCGGCTTGATTCCATCAGCGGGAGAAATTTACACACTCTATGTAAAACAATGACAGAAATCTTTTAACTATCGTTTGCCAGGAATGGAGTAGCTGTATCTCGGCTGTGTGAGCCAAAAGTGAAAGTAAATGAAACCTTGACAAAACTCGCTGACTTTCCACTCACTGATACACTTATTTTGCAGATAAGGAAGAGTTATGACACATTACATCATCTGTCAGACACACTGCTTAATTTGAGTCTCAATTCCAGTAATCATCACCAGAAAAGAGAGAAATGATGCTTTTGATCAAAGCAGTCAAAAAAGGTTGTGTCCTCCTCCTCACAGTTTTTTGGAAAGCAATCTTAACCAAAGTTAAAATTGAAACCACTTCTCTCCTCCCTTACAGTCCTGAAACCCAGGAAAAGAGCACAGCACTAAATACTATTACTCTGGGGTTAGTACAAAAGGAGAGGGATTTGCATTAGAACGAGTGCTAAGAGTTGAGCTTCAGGCAAGGAAAGATCATTATTTATAACAAGCTGATCTGCTTCTGTATGATTAAGGGGAGAACAGTGAATTAATGTTGTTATCTTAATATTGTTTAAATGGCCTCTAGATGTGGTGCAGAGCCATGCCAGGCAGAATGGTTAACACAAAATAAATGTCAATCCAACAGAGAGTTCAGGGAAACATTTTTATCTGAAGTAGAATTTGCTTAATTAACGGCCTCAAAATGGTAAGATCTGACAAGCCACTGGTGTATGGTCTTGTTTTATTTGGGGAAACAGGACACAGCCCAATTTAATGGAATTTTCTTCAGAGAATGGTGAAATTGGTAAGCTTCTGGATAATTATCAACGATTTTAATGATTTCTCCTCTTCAAAATGTAGTTCATGCCCTAGGTTATCTGGGGAAATGGATGAGAAAGGATGAAACTATAATGGTAGCATTTTATTATCTGTGATTTTAACCGTCTGCTTGACTAGGAAGTTGGGTTTTTGAGGCACAAACAATAAATTTTCTAATACCTCCCAAATAAGGTTTCACTAAATGACTTCATCAGAATTAGTCATCCAGGATGTAGGCCGCAGGCAGTAGGGTGTATAATGCCATTGCATGAATAAGGATCAGAAGAATCTGATTAGTTGTTCGTAACAAGAAAACTTAGTACAAAGGTGGACTTGAAGTGAGTTTATAAAGTGGGCCACGTAGGAGCCCACATGTTACTGTAAGCTTAGTACTTGCCTCAAGATCATATCAGAAGAAGGAGGACAAGTAGTTTGAGGGGAAGGAAAGAGAGGTTTGTTAAGTTGCCAGCAAATGTGGAGGATGGAGACCCTATCTCTAAAATGTAATCCTTCTAAGCATAAGCAGAAATA
This sequence comes from Otolemur garnettii, assembly GCF_000181295.1. Classification (NCBI taxonomy): domain Eukaryota; kingdom Metazoa; phylum Chordata; class Mammalia; order Primates; family Galagidae; genus Otolemur; species Otolemur garnettii. The sequence goes on from NW_003852459.1 coordinate 1,093,358, forward strand.
AAGAGGTTTTAAAGGAAGGGCCTTTAGCTCTAGGCTATTGTCCGACACAGTTAATGTTCTAATGTCCCATCTTCACAGAAGACAAAGCCATGATCTCCATGACCTCTACCCACCTGGGAGGCCCACCAGACCACTGCCCATCCAAGAAAGTTCAGCTGAGCCATTTCCTACCACCTCCTATAGCACAAAGAACAAAGACAGCCCCCTGCCCTCTTGACCACTGACATGCAGGTCTCAGTTCCTAAAACAAGTAGGGGAAGTTTTAAAGAGATAGAAAAGAATTTTGCCTTTTTTTTTTTTTTTTTAGGCCATTCTGTCTGTTACACAGATTTCAAGGATCTTATTTCTACCTTTAGAGTAAGCTTCAGGTATAAGAAATTCTTAACAGTTATCTTGCTGGACACTTTTCTATCTTTGAAAAATGGAACTACATAGGATGAAGTTGTGGGCACAGAACAAGCTGAAGGCAGAGATATATAGAAAGTAAATAATTTATAATACTTGAAATTTAAATGTAGAATAATATTCCAAACCAATTGTCAACAGTTGGGAGATTGGTAAATAATACTAAACATGCCTGGACTGGTTTATAGAAATGCACCCGAAGGTCCCAGAGACAGGCTTCTCAGTAATATGAGAAATGTGAGAGAAAGAATCTTCTATTTTTTGAAAGACTCCACCTTGGTGAACAAATCAGCAGGTACAGTGGGTTTAACCTAGTGAAGCTTTTTTTGCTTTACTCAATTTTTCTAGGGCAAGAGTGGGAAGGTTATAAAGTACCTTCGTATACTACGGTTCCGATTCTTTATATGAAAGACTGCTGCCTTCCTGGCCTCATTTTCCCCTTTTGGACAACTGCCTGCTACATTTCTTGGCTTTTTTGCATTTCCCCCGTCTGCTTCTTCTTTTCTCTCCAGTGCTACTTTCTGCATTAGGAGCACACCATGGCTCTTCTAAGGTCCTGCGTTCATCGATAATAAAGCAGCCAACATTACTGGGACCTCTGGAAAATGACCAAGAAATGACCCAAAAGTTGTATAACTGTTTATGAAAAAAATCCATACAAGAATCCTGTGTTAACTCCTAATGAGTCTGTATTTTCACAACACCACATGCACTTTCACCATTTTATTGCTTGTTTATTAAATTTTTAATTATTAATCTGGATTTGAGATATGGATTTCTATAATTCTAGAGTCCAGCTCTGGTAATTCTATAGCAAAGTATTAACACACCTATACTCTTACTGACCGCCAACAACAATTGATAAATCAATTTGGAGACTCTACGTTGGAGTCAATTCTGCTTTCCATTTGGGTTAACCTTCTTAAATACGTCTCAGAACCAGTGAGAAGCAAGAAATCTATAATTTTGTTGCTGTGTTTCGCCAAGTGTTTTTAAAGGAATAGATTCATTTTAAGGAAAGCATTAAGGAATCCCATAGTCAAATCCACCTAGAAAAATGATAAATATTTTTTTCTCTTACTGTAGGGATTCTCAGAATTTTTAATGGGTTAAAGGACACTGTAAAACACAAAGAGGGAATATCATTGCTGCATAAAACAAATCTTCTTGATGATAGGATCTTTTTCTTACATGGTATTTTGTCAGACTAATGCTTCACAGAACACACTTTGAGAAATTCTACTTTATTGTGAGTTTTCTGATACAAACACACATAAGGGAAATAGAAAAGATAGCAAGTATATACCCATCACCTTCTAATATGCCATAACATTTGTTAATTTATTAGTGTGATGAGCTAAATTGTGTTCCCCAAGAAGATATGCTGAAGTCCTTAGCTGTCATCCCTGTGAATATGGCCTTATCTGGAAACACGGTCTTTGCAGATGTGATCAAGTTAAGATCAGGTCACTAGGCTAGGCCTTAACCCAACATGACTGGTGTCTTTGTAAGAAGAGGGGAATTTCAACATAGAGGCAGACTTACACAAAGGAAATATAATGTGGAGACACATAGGTAGAAGGCCCTGTATAGACAAAAGCAGAGATTGGAATATTGCATCTGCAAACTAAAGAATGCCAAGGATCAGAGAGGCCTTCAGAGGGAATCAACACCAATGACATCCTGATTTCAGACTTATAGCATCGAGAACTGTAAGAGAAAAAACGTCTGTTGTTTTAACCCACACAGTTCATTTCTCTGTGATGGCAACCCTACCAAACTAATAGAGATTTTGGTACCAGAAGGTTGGGTGCTGCAATCAATACCTAAAACTGTGTACATGATTTTGGAATTGGCTAATGGATAGAGGCTGGAAAAGGTTTGAGTTTAATAGAAAGAGCATAGACAGTCTTGAAAAGACTTTCATGGAAATAGGCATGTTAAAGGAACTTCTGGTGATGTCTCAGAAAAAAATGAGGACACATATTATTGGAAAATGGAGGAAAGGCAATCTTTGTTATAATGTAGCAGATGTATGGTTGGATGGTTTCTACTTTTAGGAGGAAAGTAAATTTGTCAGTGGATGAACTTAGATATTTAGCCAAGGATATTTCCAAACAGTGTGTAAGGCACAGACTGACTTCTCCATGGTGCTTATAGTAAACGTGAGGGACAAGAGATAAAATAAAGGCAGGATTCTGCCCTGAGATGTAGTATGATCTAATATGCTACATTTATCACTTAGTGCATATGCGTCTTTCTCTACTAGAATATAACTCCACAAGGACAGAAAATTCATTCTGTGCACTGATATTTCCCAAAGGTCCAGATGCCCATACCTGTTCAATAAGAGTTTAGAAAAGAAACTATTGCATGAGACAGAAATTCTTAAGCGCACTAATTTTTATGCCTAAGTTTTCCAACTCATTTATGAAAAGTGTCTATTATCATTCTTAAAATTAGAAAAATAATACTTTTTCATCTCTGTATGAAAGCAATTTACATGATCATAAGTCCATTGTGTTTATAATGGAGATATTGATATAAAATAAGAAACTTCAATTAACCTAATGGTGGTACTTGAAACAGGGATGCTCACTTAACTTCTCTGAAGGCAAGCAATTAAGGAGTTTCAGAAAAAGCAAGGAAGAGGGAAATGTAAATACGAGGCCAATATGAACTCTGTTCTAAAGTAAAGTCTAAGCAGTTACCCCTAAAATGAGATTCTAGTCAACAGCTGGGTTGACTTTAATAGCATAATCCTATAAATGGTAATAGCAAACAAAGATCCAAGCTTCCATAGAATATATTACAGCCATAAAAAATGATGACTGTCTTTATTCTTTAGTTAATCAAACTGCCACCTAAATCTCTGTTGTTTTAAAAATCTGACATAAAATAATATAGACTTTATATGAACAATTCAATATGTTAGACAATGAAAACCACAAAATGGAATCCCATTCTCCCGTACTTTCCTCAGTAGCTTTCATACCTGGACAAAGCTACTCTTCTGTTTCTGATACTCTGCTATCAATTAGGTAAAAATTTTGTCTTTTTCATTGTTACATTTGCATCTACCCCACTTTCTTGCAAGAGAGATCTTTAATTTATACTTGTTCAATAAAAAGATCTTTTGTAGACTTAAGAAGATTAAAAATTATTGCTTTCATTCATATAAACCATATATCTAGGGAATATTTCATTCCTCAAATAGATAAACATAGTTGTTTTTTTTTTTTTTCAAACAGCAGGTAACAAATTAGTCCTTACTGCACACAAAAGTTTTTAGTTATCCATGTGTGGCTTCCAGTTTCTTACGTTAACTATGACTTTCAGATTAAGACTTTACATATCTCTGGTATCCTTCCACTCTTTGTAACTCTATTTTTGCTGCCTTACTCACTACCACTTCCATGTCCCTTTTGTTAAATATCTTAAAACTGTCATTCTCTGATCTCTCTTCCTTGTTTTCCCTACTTTTATCTCACCCTAATTGTCATTTAAGGCACAATCTTCTCCCCAGTTCTCACTTGCGCAATCAGATGTATTTTTCAAGTTCTTGTATATACCTATTCCATGCCTTCACCAACTTCTGCAGGTCAAGCTCTCTTATTGTCTTTATTCTCTTTTATTTTATAATTTAGGGTACATCTCTATAAAATAGCTTACTACATTGTGATTACATTTTGGCATGTGCCTTCCCTCAAAATTGTGTGCTTTCCAAGTCAAGAATTGTGTCTTTTTTACACACTTATCTCTAATGTTTTGAACAGTACCTGACACTTGGATCTTCAGTAAATCTTTTTTGAACAAATATACAAACAAAAGAAGTTCAGGAACAGAAGAAAAATCAAGTCAATTGCTATCTGTGCTTTTTCTATACTAAGTCAAAGCATTATGGAAAACAAATGGACTAACGTATTTGAGTATTTTTATTTCTCCCAGTGCAATGTCAAGGGTCTAATTTAATATAGTAGGGTATTGTTTGGCCTGATCCCAGGGTAGAATTGTATATTTTAGCTTTCATAGTAATTTTTAGAAATCAATATGGCTATTTTTTCTATAAAATTTTCTCTGAATTTCTAACATTTACCACTGTTTTCCTTACTTAGCCAGTCTTCTCTCATAAGATTATTTTAAGAAAATATGAGTTTTTCTTCTTCCAATAATACAAAAAGAGTTATCCAGTAATAGAGATTAAAGCAAAATCTTCTTATAATAGATTGCAATAGATTAACAAGATAGGAAGAGTAGAAAGAAGTCTAGGTTTTTAAAAAACATAATTGATACTGTTTATTTTTTGTCATTTTTAATTCTACTTTTCTAGTATAAATTTTTAAACACTCAAAAATTTAGAAAGAGTAATATAAAAAGTCTTATGTGCCAAGCAATTAGCTTAAATAATTATCAGTGCTTAATCCTATCCTAATTATTTTAATGTAAGGTTTAAATAAAAGTAAGACAAAATACAAAACTAAAAGACAATTATTAGTAGTTTCATAAAGCACCTAGGCTATCTTGCAAAAGAGAGAGTAAGAAATGCTATGGGCCTATTGCAATGAGAATCAGAAAAACGAAGCTCGCAAAAGGCCCAAAGAGAAGTCCTGTGCGTCTGCCATGTGTAAACCAGTATGCAAGCAAGCGTCGCACTCGTTTGTGTTGGTGTTTGCAGAGAAAAGAGTAAGGGGTTGCCCTTAAATAAGTGCTGCTCCTTTCCAGTCATCAGTTGTCCTTACATCACATCCTTTTACAATTAGTGGTGACAATGATTACAAGAGGCAACTGAGAGTCCTACTTCCTTCAATAGGTCCCTAAAACTTAGGATATTTCCTCTGCTTGGATTTAATAACTAATGAAGTTCTAATTATTTCAACTTAAAAAAATATTGAATGATTTTTATATGCAAGACAGGGTAAGTTTTTCACTCAGTTATTCACTCATACTTTCATCCACTAAATATTGACTGAGACTTTCCCATGCTCCTCTAATTACAGGCAGACTTGTAAACAAGTAAAATGATGATAGCAATAAAAAACAAGTGCCATAAGAATATCTATAAAATAAATTATTTCTGTGACTATTTGTTTGGTATGTCTCTCTCTATCCAGAGAGTAAGTCAGTTAGGAACCTACTATACAGATCTATCGATAAAAATTAAGCTATGGAAATAGCAATGATAGTAGAAAGGATATTGCACTAAATATGTTTTGGGGTGCTGAGCCTAACTGACACCCTTCTTGTTAGCCTCTGCTGCTGAATGTGTGGATTTACGTGGCCACTGCCACTCTCTGAATCTCATCTGCTAGTACAAAAGTGGGCAACTCACTTAAAGAAGCTCATCCAGAGGCTGAGCTGTCCCATTCAGTTTATTTTTTCACCTCAGAATGTGAACTAAGACTTAAAGAGGAAGCTAGGGTATACATCAGTGGCAAGACAGAAACAAACTTGTGGAGTTCATCAGAGTTGTGTTAAAGTAAAACACTTTAGGGAAAATTTGCAGATTTTATCTGCCACAGTCCCCAACCCTGCCTTATGCAGAATTACTCACCTATTAGGGACTTACTGATTTCCACCCAGTCAAGGGTTCCTATCTTGTTTGGTTTCTGTATATAGTGCCTACAATCTTTACACTATCCCCCACTTCAACCTGCTTTTCGTGATATTTTATAGACAATTTCCATTCCTTATGATCATAGAACCTGATCTCGCATAGGCGATATTTGCTCCACGTTTCCTGCCTCTATCGGCATGTGTTATATGTATTTCACTTATTAACCTGTGAACTATTTAACAACCAGAGGTGCTAATAGTTGGTATCCTAGTCCTACATCGATTTTATACCTTGGGAAATTACTTGGTTTAATAAATGTTAAAGATAATAAATAAACAATGCATATGAGAGACATTGGGAGATAGAATACAGGGGAGATGATATTTGATTAGATGAAGGGAATGGAAGAAAAGCTAAAGTTGATTCTTTAATTCAGTTAATTTGTGCTATAATCTGTCATATTAGTTTCAGTTAAATATACACCAAAAATTCCTAGTTTTGAAGAAAATATAATAATCAACCACATATTAAAAATAAGAGTTATTAGGACTTAATTGAGTTTGTAAATTTGTGAATTCAAATTATCTGGAGCATGGCTCAACAAAAATAGCAGACCAGCAATGTTTCTCCATAAATACAAGTTGACATTAGAGGAATGAAGCTTGGATTCTTTGGGGACATGAGATTAAATTAGTAAGACACAGAGATGCAGATTTTATTTATCTCTTAGGAAAATATACCTCCTAGTAGTATCTTAAGTTGAGAACAAGAGTCCACCCACTCTAAAACTATCCTATTAGCAGATTAAAATAGGTTAATATTGATTGTCTGACATAATTATTTCATGCTACTTGTAGTTGGCTATTTTTAAAAGTCAATATACTATGTATATCCATAAAATGACTGCAAAGAAGATTAGCAAATGGGCAATTTGTAACATATACCTTCTCTCTTAATTAACGACTTTAAAAGAACTAAACATAACATATTGATTATTCTAGCAAGTTAATTGATAAAGGTGTGCCTGGCTGCATCGCTCAAAAAAAAATATTTTAATTCACTTAAGCTATGAAAGAAATAGAAATGGGATGTCAAAGAAACAATAAAGATTTTTTTTCCTCTCTAGAAGCTCAATCCAGACATTAGATGTGAAAATGACATGACAATGTACAATTTTTTCATTATAATGTTATTTTAGTGAGTTAAAATGATTTTGTGACTTTTCATAAATGCCATTGACAATACAGTATTTATACCTATTTTATATAATTATATTCTGTTGAAGTCATTCATGGTGAAATAAAAGTAACAAAATTCAAATGTAGTTAACACTTAAAATCATCGAAACTTTCAACCTTTATTGTGCTTATAATATTAACTCTTACCCTATCCTTCCCTATTTTTACCACTCTTTTATTTATTTATTTATTTTGAGACAGAGCCTCAAGTTGTGCCTCTGGGTAGAGTGCTGTGGCATCACAGCTCACAGCAACTTCCAACTCTTGGGCTCAAGCAAGTCTCCTGCCTCTGCCTCCCAAGTAGCTGGGACCACGGGTGCCTGCCACAAGGCCCAGCTATTTTTTGGTTCCAGCCATCATTGTTATTTGGCGGTCCAGGCTGGATTTGAATCCACCAGCTCAGATGTATGTGGCTGGCACCTTAGCCACTTGAGCCACAGGCACTGAGCCTTTTACCACTTTTTTTTAAACTCATTTAATTAACACACCCTTTGAGAACCCAGGAAGTCTTGGTTATAGTATTGATTTTTAAAGTGGCTGGCATCATTCAGGTTAGTTGGACATACTGGGAATATTTCCAGAGTTTGGCAAAAACCCAAACTGAACTTTCTTCGAAAAAGTCAGGAAGAATTTCATTAACCTTTTAATAATAATAATAAAAGAGTGTATTTCTCATTTATTTGACTCAAACTACAAGTGGGTTCAAACTAAACATAGAGCTATTTCCATGATGCTAAAATTAAGGGTTGTTTGGACAATAATGAGGAAATCTCAGTATTTCCTTAGACCCATCAAAACCCCACTAAATTTAAATTTTTGTATTTAGTCAGAACTTTATAGTGTAGGGAAGGTATAAAGTGGCATAGTCCCTCTCACAGTTTTCTCAGAGGCCTTTCTTTACATTTTTTAGTTTGTGGGTTTCATGTGAAAATAAAAGTATGAAGAAAATATTCAGGTAAGAAAGAAGGCAAGAAAATGGAGAATGAAAAATAGAACCAACTAACAGGCTGAAATATCATTCATCACTTTCTTTACATAGCAAGGGGTTTAACTACTTAATGGATAATCTCCAGTATTTATTTCTAAGTTTAAGAGAAAAAACTATGAATTCAAAAATTCTGCATCATACATTTATGTCGTTCATCTATGATCATCACAGTGTGCTTCCAATTTTTAAATTTCTGATATCTTCTTTAAAAAGTTGAATAAAGATAAAATGTACTCTTTTTGATTTATGTGACTTTCATGTCAATTACTGTACTTAACTTCCTTGTGAGAACTTGCACATCAGCAGGTTGCTCGGGTTTCTGCTACATACCTTTCAATATATCTACTTAGAAACTGCCCTTTGAACCTCAGCTTCTTGCTATCAGCAAAGTGATTCATGGTTAATACAAATGGTTGTATTAACTCTTCCAGGATTATGTAACAATCCATTTTTATTGACATGCTATGTATCTATCTCTTTGTAAAGAGGAAGAGTTCATTGTCTCTGCAAATAATATCAGCCAAATAATGAAAAGGATTGCCGGTAGCTATCCTATTTTTTTTTTTCTTTTGGCTGCTGGGTGACATTGTGAACTTGTGATGTTCTCTAGGTAGCTGTCCTGCTGCTCATTCCAAATTTGTCAGGTTATTTGGCACCTGATCTGACCTTAATGTCTAGAATGAACTGCTGAGCTATGAAATGTTCTGATTTTCAGATGCTTTGCCAAATTCCTCCCCCAACCATTGCCACCTTTAAAATAACAAGGTCAATCACACAAAAGAAAGATGGCAGAATTTCAGGTCCAATGATGTTGATTATTAGCAAAGCACATAGAGTTAAGCCTGACATCAATTTGTCCTTGAAGATTATGGCAAGTCCAGCTGGAATTGGCTAAGATGAAGCAATTATGAATAAAATTTCCCTTTTTTTTTCCAGGAGATTCTTTACCAAACATCTAAGAATGCATGTTTTAAAATCTGTTTTCAGAGCTATGATTACTTAATTTTCCTTAAAACTAAAGGTAAAAATCTCTAACACTCATTGACCATATTTAAATAAATTCTGATTTAATGAAAACCACATTTGTCCAAAGCCAGTCAAATACATTTCAAAGTTGCTATGAATCATTTGAGAAAATGGTCAAAGTAAGCAATTGTTTGTGCACATTCACGTGCCAAATACTCCATCCTCTAAGAATTCCTTTCTTACTATTTGGATCAAGGAACATTCCAGGGAAGTACTTTTATGACCCCTTTTCATTGCCTAAACACTATGTTTTATTTTTTCTAATCTCTTTATAGTAATCACCTCTCTTCTCACAGCATAGATATTTTGCAATTTGGTTTTATGTACATTCACTTAAAATACTCTAAATTTTAACTGAACATATGGTTTTACCTTAGACAGCCCATACCTCACCACAGGGTAACAAGCAAGCAAAATGAAAACACATGATTTTGAGTCCTTCTTCACCAGGGCTATAGTGATGTGTTATGACTTCTAATGCATACAGAGATAAAATTAGTACATAATACATACAAAGAATAAAATAAGTATATGATATATATGCATATTGTCTGCAGGAAGCTATCCATACAGTAAGTAAATCTTCATTCAAGAACCCTTAAAGGCAGCCAGTAGTGTGTAAAATGGTTTTTATTCATTTAAACAAAATTTTTATTGCAAGCCAGTCATATGCATAACATTATACAACCTGAGTAGATACATTATAGAACTTTAAAGAGGGAGAAATGTCAGCAATCATCTAGCATTATATACTTGAGAGGAATGATGCCCAGAGAGGTTAAGTAATGGATCTGAAAGTATCAACAGCTAGTTTAATAAAAGATAACTTGAATATTGATGTTATAGTCTTTCCACAAAGCTTCATTTATTTTCTTTCAGAATAGCTAATATATACTTTTTATAACAATACTAATAATACTGTTGGCAAATATCCTTCCTTGTTTATAAATTATATGTATCTATTGTGCACAACAAGGTGTCAATAAATTACTACATTTACAATTTGAATACAATCTCCATAATTACAGTTGGATAGAGATCTATTATACCATAAGGTGACTATAGTTAATGATGAGTGATTATATTCTTAAAAAATGCAAATAGTGGATGTTAAGTGTTCTCTTTAGAAAAATGGTAACTATGTGATGCAATACAATTTTAATTTCCTAGATTTAACCATTCCACAATGTATATGTATTTCAAAACATGTTGTATACAATAAATATATTATCTTTCAAATTAAAAAACTGAAATAAAATGAAAAATAAAATTTAAAAATAGCTATTTTCAAAACCAAAGTTAATTTTAATAGTTTTCATTTTCCTCATTGTCACAAATATAACTTATTAAAGGGGTGAAATTAAAAGCAAAAATACCACCTCTTGCTCCTACTTGTTCTATAGTAATTAAAAATTCAAATTAGAAGGTTGTTTGTTGGTCTTTTCCTTTCCACCTTTTAAGTCACAGAAACAATTCAGCTGATGAAGTCTTTAACAAGTCATCAACACAATGCCAACGTGATTCAGCAGAAATGTATGTAATAATTCATACCCAGAATTGTTGAGTGATGTAATTAATGTTATATTCAATGGTAGAGTATTTAAATTGCCTGAGATAATGGATTTTTTAAAGCTGTGTTGAATCATATATCCACTATAATTAGGGCTAAAGAAAAGTCAGAAAAAAGTCAGAGAAAAAAAGCATACTAAGGATATTATGAAAACATTTTCCATTTCTGAAATCTTTTCTAATTTTTCCAAATACTCTTTATTTTGTATTTCTATTTTGCCCACTCATTTTAAGTTTTCCTTATGTCACTATAAGTAAGGATGCGATCTCTCTCTCTCTTTTTTTTTTTTTTGAGACAAGAGCCTTAAGCTGTCCCCCTGGGTAGAGTGCCATGGCACTCAGAGGTGCTCATAGCAAACCTCCAGCTCCTGGGCTCAAGTGAGTCTTCTGCTTCTGCCTCTACCTCCCGAGTAGCTGGGACCATAGGTGCCCGCCACAACGCCCAGCTATTTTTTGGTTGCAGCCGTCATTGTTGTTTGGCAGGCCCGGGCTGGATTTGAACCTTGGGTGTACGTGGCTGGCACCTTAGCCACTTGAGCTATAGGCGCCAAGTCAGGATGTGATGTCTTAAGGGCAGGGACCCTTATTTATCTTCTTATGTCCAGGCATAGCCCTTCATCTATCAGAGCTCAGTCTATCTTCACTAAGTAAATGGAGGAATAAACTGAATAAATACAACATGCATTGACATGTGGTGATGATCAATGATACCTTGAACTTTGTCATTACTTTCCCATACATCAGTGTTACCTAAACTTTATTGAACATAAGTAACTCCTGGGATTTTAATAAGATTATAGATTCCTGGATCTCTCTTTTTAAAAGTTTTGGGTCTTGAGGGGAATTTGTAGAATTAAAATAGCCCTAGGGAAATCAGATGATCAACAGTTTGGAATGATCTAAATAATTCCATGTTTAGGTTGCAGATTTCAACAGCATTAAGAAAATATATGTAACTTAACCATATATTGTTTATAACTTATGTGGAGTAATTAATCATTTATTCTCCCTAACTTTATGGAGAGATTCACACAGCCAATCATTGTACAATCCTTATATTTAAATTCTTGGTATATAGAGTTTTAAATAGGGAGTATACACATACAATTTATAAGGGAGCCTAGGAATAGACTAACATGATATCGTCAACTGACATGCAACAAATAATAAAAGACAATTAAATGGAGAAAAACTGGTGCTGGAATAACTGGAATCCATATGGGAAAGTACAAATCTAGACTCAGTCTTGACACTCTTCATACAAATTAAATCAAAATGGAACACAGACCTGAAGGTAAAATGCAAAACTATAAAACTCCTAGAGGATAACCTTGGGTAAATATAGATAACTTGAGTTTGAGACAATTTTTTAGGGAGACCACCAAAGGAATAAACCATAAAAGCAATAACTGACAATTATAACTTCCTTAAAATTAGAAATTTCTGCTATATGAGAAACACTGGAAAAAGAATGAAGAAATAAGCCACAGACTGGGAAAATATTAACAAAAGACGTACATAATAAAAAACTATTACACAAAAATATACATTAAAAAACTCTCAAACTCAACAGTAAGAATATATGCAACCTGTTTAAAAAATGGGCAGAACCACATCACAAAGTCCCAAAACACAAAATGCTGGCATGGATGTGGACAGAAGGGAACTCTTATACACTGTTGGTGGGACCACAAATTAATACAGCTTTTTTTGAGAGCAGTATAGAGAATCCTCAAAGATCTAAAAGTAGCCCTTCCCTTTGATCCCACAATCCCATAACTAGGTATCTACCCAGAAGAACAAAAATTATTTTACACAAAGACATTTGCACCAGAATATTTACTCCAGCTCAGTTCATAATGGCCAAGTTATGAAAGCAACCTAAGTGTCCATCAACCCTTGAATGGATCAATAAACTGGCATATATATATACCATGGACTACTCTTCAGCCTTTAAAAAGATGGAGACTTTACATCTTTTACATTTACCTGGATGGAGTTGAAATACATTCTTCTAAGTATCACAAGAATGGAAAAATAAATACTCAATGTACTCCATACTAATATGAAACAAACATATAAATAATTATATGCTCATATGAACGATGAAACACAAATATAGTCTAGTATGAGAGGAGAGGGTGGTGGGAATTTGTAGGCGAGAAGGGGACGGGTGAGGAAGTATGGCAGAATGAGGGATGGCATGAGGTGGGATCTTACCTATTGTGTACATTGTAAGGGTGTATAACAACTCCACTGGGTGAGGGACTCTTTTACAACTGGAACTTTATTGGAAGTGAGAAGAATGTAACCTAAAATTTTGTACCCTCATATTAATTTGAAAAAAAAAATGGGCAAAATACCTGAATAGACACTGCAAAAAGAAGATAGATTACAAATAGCATTGGAAAAGATGTTCAACATCATATATTTTCAGGGAATTTCAAATTAAAACAATAAATAGATACCGCTACATAACTATTAAAATAGCAAAAATCCAAAATACTGACAACACTGAAAGCACATGAAGATGTGGAGCAATAGGAACTCCCATTTGTACCTGGGAGAAATGCAAAATGATACAGTCACTTTGGAAGACAGATTGAGAGTTGCTATCAAAACTAAAAATACTCTTATCACACAATTCAGCATTTGTGCTCCTTGACACTTCATAACTACCAAAACGTGGAAGCAATCAAGATATCCTGCAGTAGATGAATGAATAAAATAAACTCTGGTATATTCAGACAATAGCATCTTTTTCATCACTTAAAAGAAATAAGCTATCATGCCTTAAAAAACATGGAAGAAACTTACATGTATATTACTCTGAGGGAAGCACATCTGAAATGGCTATGTACTGTATGATTCAAACTATGTGACATCTGGAAAAAAGCCAAACTATGGAGACAGCAAAAATATCAATAGTTGCCAGGAGGAAGGAGAGGTGAACAGGCAGAGCACAGAAGATTTTAGGCAATAAAACCACTGCTGGATATCATAGTGATAGATGCATGCTATTTTACATCTGTCAAAACCCACAGAATGTACAACATTAGGAATGAACACTAAAGTGAACTGTGCATGTTGGGTGATTACAATGCATCAATGTAAATTCACTGACTGTAATAAATGTACCATCCTACCACAGGATGTGGATGGTAGGGGAGGCTATTAGGAGGAGGGAGGCCAAGGATATAGGTGAACTCACTTTCTGCTCAGTTTTACTGTAAACCTTAAATTTCTCTAAATTATATATTAAATAATTATTAAATATTATTAAATTTAATAATATTATTAAAAATTAAATTATCATGCAGATGGCAAAAATATGACATATTTTGAAGGTTCTAAGATAACCACAGTAGGTAGCTCAGTAAAAGAGCAAAGAGAATTTCTGCTAATAGCATTTAGGACCCCATAATTTGCTGTACTTACTTAGGAATCTTCACCCAGACTCTAGATTCCAAAGTAACAGCACTATCAACTAATGCCACCTTTCTTTTTAATTTTGAAAATGGTTTTTAATTATTAAATTTATTAATTTTCATTTCAAAATTTTAAGGGTTACAAGTGTTTTGGCGACATGGATGAATTAGGTAATGCTTAAGTCAGGGTTTTTAGTGGGCCTATCACCAGAATAGTATACATTGTACCTGCTAAGTAAGTTTCTATTTCTTCCCCCAGCCCCCACTGTTCTCCCTTTTTCATTTCCAATGTCCTTCACACCACTTTATGACCATGTATATATACACATAATAATAAGCTCCCATTTATTAGTGAGTGAGAAAATATGGTGTTTGATTTTCCATTCCTGAGATAGTTCACTTAGGATAATGCCCTCTAGTCTATCCAAATTGCAACCAGTGATGTTACTTCATTTCTTTTTATGGCTGAGTAGTACTCCATATAGTGTGTGTATATACATACATATGTTTGAGTGTATATATATAGTATATATATATAAAATTTTAGTATATATACTAAATACTGCATTTTCATTATCCACTTATCAGTTGATGGGTATTTAGGTTAATTCCATATCTTTGGAATAGTGAATCATGCTGCAATAAACACACAGGTTGCAGGCATCTTTTTGATAGAATGATTTTCCCTCTCTTAGTAAATACTCAATAGATTTCTGGATTGAATGGTAAGTCTACTTTCAAAACTAAGAAAATAAAATACCCAGGAATATATTTAAATAAGGAGGCAAAGATCTGTACAAAGAGAACTATGAAACAGAGGAAAGAAATCATACCTGACACAAATAAATAGTAAAACATCCCATGCTCATGGATTGAAAAATAAACATTGTTAAAATTCCCATACTGCTCAACATGATTTACAGAGTCAATGGAACCCCCATCAAAATGTCAACATCATATTTCACAAATCTAGAAAAAATAATTTTAAACTTTCTATGGGACCAAAAAAGAGCCTGAATAGCTAAGACAATCTTAAGCAAAAAAGAATAAATCTGAAGACATCATATTACCAGACTTCAAATTATACTACAAGGCTCTAGTAACCAAAACAGCATGGTACTGATATAAAGGCAGAGGCATAGACCAATGGAACAAGATAGAGAGCTCAGAAACAAAGCCACCTACCTACAATCAACTGATTTTTTTTAACAGAGCAGATGACAATATACCCTGGGGAAAGTAAGTCCTATTCAATAAATGGTGCTGGGAAAACTGGATAGCCACACAGAGAAGAATTAAATAGAACCCTTATTTCCTACCATATACAAAATTCAAGGTGGATAAAACATTTAAATGTAAGGCATACAAACATAAAAGTTCTAGAAGAGGACATAGAAATAACTCATTGGGACTTTGGCCTAGGCAAAGAATTTATGAGTAAGACCCCAAAGGCAAACACAGAAATGGCAAAAATAAATAAATGGGACTTAAGTAAATTAAAAAGTTTCTGCACAACCAGGGAAATAACCCTCAGAGTAAACAGACAACCTACAAGATGGAAGAAAATATTCACAAACTGTATACATCTGACAAAGGCCTAATCTACAAAGGACTCAAATCAGCAATAAAATACAAATAGCCCATTAAAAAGTGTACAAAAGACACAAACCGTTTTCTGAAAAAAAGATAAACCAATAAGCATATGAAAAAATGCTCATCATCACTAATCATTCAAGCAATGCAAGCTGGGCTGCAGTGAGATACTACCTTATCCCTATCAAAATGACCATTATTAAAATGTTAAAAACAATAGATGTGGATAAAGTGAACAAGGAACACTTACACACTTTTGGTGGGACTGTAAATTTGTACAATCTCCATGGGAGATGGTTTGGAGATCCTTCAAATGTCACTTTTCCAACTTTTTTGGGGGGGGGTACTGGTAATAATAAATGATACAAATTAAATTGTGAACACATCTTTTATTTTTACTTGATTTGATTGGTCAAGTTTATGAAGATAAACATATTACATTCAAAAAAAGGTGGCAGGTCTCAGAAAAGTCATTAGTGATCTTGCTTCTGGTTAGTCCCCTCAAAAAGTAAACCATACTCACTTGCTTAATGTTGCACATGGGATGAATAGGATTTAAGAAAACAAATTCCTTGTTGGAAGAGTTGATGCTTTCAACAGAATTCCCCTGCAGAGTATCCTATGGGATTTTAAGAAACTGGCTTGTAAGGACAGTAAATGTGATTAACAGGGTCAGATAAATGTCTGTCAGTCCTAAAATAGGCTACAAACAGTGGGGAAAGGTAGGCAGAAGCACATTAGCAGTACATGCTAAATACAATAAAAAAGACAAGAAATCTCGTAAGTCATGTGGCTGCTTCTTTAAATATCCATTCTGAGTGATTCCTGCCCTGCAAACAGGTTCCAAATATACTCCTTCCACCCTTTCCACCTTCTAAAAATCATATGAGGTTGATATTTTCAGCATTTAACTCAAAATGAAACTTGGGTTTGCTTAACCAACCATTTTGGGAATTGGACTTCAAACTGAGAAGACCGAATCTAAGGTTAATATATCAAACGAAGGGTATGGCAGAGTCCTCTTTCTTCTTACAGACAATCTATATTTTTCTTATGACCCTAGCAGAGAATAGATACCCAGCCAACTATTTGATTAAATCCTCTGTTCCTACCAAAAGTGAAGTCACTAACAAGCTGAGAGAATGGGCTTGAGAGAAGAGCAATCCCACCCCATGTCAAGGCATTCTAAGTTGGATCAATACAATCTTCAAAAGCGCCTACAAAAAATAAAAATAATGTTCTAACCTCATCCGAGGTCTCTTGCCCCCTATAGCTAACAAAAGGCAATATTCTACCACCCATGGCAGTAGCTTAATATTCCCCACTGCTATGGAAAACGTTACATTGGACAAATAGGCCACACTGGCTATCAGATTAAGTAATATCTACAGAATCTCAGCCAGTCACACAGAGGAAACTACAGGCATTGAGCACAGAACAGAGAGTGCCTACTATATTGATTTCCACAGTGCTCAAGGCAAAGGTAAAAAGAATGAAGCAGTTGGAAAAAACAATACTAAGTCACTAGAATGAAAGAACAGGAAATCTCTTAAGCAAAGCTGCAGGGATAAAAATCAAACTCCCAGACAAAAGTCCTCCCAGTGAATTCTTTAACTGACTTTAACTGTCACACTCAGAACTTCTTTACATCTTCAACT
>NW_003852459.1:1111834-1115247 GCF_000181295.1 Otolemur garnettii
CCAGTTTTCCAAACCACAGAAAATCTATAACATCCAATGAGAAGGGGCCCAGTTTACTAGAGCCCACAGGGAAAACAGAAGAAGGAAGGTGAAATAGAGAAAGTCTCCTTTGTTCTAACCCCATAGGGAAAATAACTTCATCACCACCAATCTGCTTTGTGTTTCTGTTCCTGTTTTTTCAGTCCATTTCTTCCCATAAAGCCTGTCTCTTCTGCCCTGCTCATTGGAGCAACTTTTCTACATCTGTAGTTTGGAGGCTGACAAATTCATAAATCACAAGTAAAACACAATTACATTTTTAAATTAAATTTGTTGAATTTTTGTTTCTTTCTTTTTTGCAATTTTTGGCTTGGGCTGGGTTTGAACCCGCCACCTCTGGCATACGGGGCCCACGCCTTATTCCTTTGAGTCACAGGTGCCACCCAAATTTTTGTTTCTTAACACTTATAAAGGCTATAATTATCAACACATAATGCATCTTTGAATAAACCATATAAATATCGGAGAACATTTATTTAAAATATATAATTTATTACCTAATGTTTATAAGTGCATAAAGACTCAAGCCTAGGCAGCATCGTGAGACCTAGTCTCTACAAAAAAATGAAATTAAAAAAATTAACCAGATGTGTGTGCCTATCTTCCCAGCTAATCAGGAGGCTGAAGCTGAAGGATCACTTGAGCCCAGGAGTCTGACGGTGAAATGAGCTCTATGATTGCACCACTGTACTCCAACTGGGGTGAGACACTGTCTCAAAAAAAAAAAAAAAGATTCACAGAACTTAAAGCATTTAATCTCAGCAAATGATTATTTCTAACTCAGACATCTAGTGGCTTGTGTCATTTTCTTTACTTTCTATTATACTCTCTTCCTACCATCTATACATTTCTTCTGGAAGGTTCCCTACAGTAGCTGCCCCATTTTAATTTGTCAGTGAAGTTTTACCTACTCTATTGTATTGCTTCTGCATTCTGAATATTTCCTAAAGACATTTAGGTTGACAAGAGAAAAATCCATGCTATACTGTTCTATCTTTCACACAAAATGCAAATTTTAGTTTTAAATTATCTCCTTAGTCTGGTTTAAAATACACATTTTCTAATAAGAGATGAGCTGCGAATGGGAAAGTCTTCTAATATATTTTTATATTTTAAATTTTTTTGTTTGTTTTATAATTGAACCAAACACCAAATGGAGGTAGGCATTTAATGGAGAATAAAGGAATGAACGAAGACAAATAGTAGTCAACCTCAATATAAAAATTGATCAGTGGTGCTCACAGCTCGTCTGTCACTGTGCCAACTGGTCTCAAACACAAACTATTTACACACAGTCTGCTATGAGGAATGCATTGTATTAAGTGCTGTGGGAACTAAAAAAAAAAGTATAAAACTAATTCTCTTGGGCAGGCTCATTCTTTTTCTATCCCATCGTAAAACAGGATTATATCCTAAACTATTAACTAGTACGTTCTGGATTTAATGAAACTCACAAGTGTTTATGATTTTGACATTTTCACTAATATCAGATTGACTTTCAACTTCAAGTTCAGAACTTTCCACCTGATTAGTATTTTGAATATTTCTCTCTATCCTTTCATTTATATTGCTTTTGTCACACCTGAGAGGAAGGTAATAATCAGCCTCTTGTAAACACTGAAAAACTACATAGTACATAATAACTCAAAGGAAAAAGCTTTGCAAACCTGTGGTGATGCCAGCGATCTCTCTGAGTTGGTCTGTTCCTGCTTTAACTGCTGCCTTTGTATATTCCATTCACATACATATCATCAAAATGACAGAGGCGAATATTCTGGTTATAAGAAAAGAACTATAAACATGTACATGGATATGGAATTAATAGACCCATGGAGGTCATCACACCCTTGAGACAGAGATATTACTTTCAAATCATTACTAAGCAGATTTGCCTGGAGACAGTAAGATATCTGATATCCAGGTTAGAAAAATTTAGCCTCAAATTATAATGCGATGTATTTTCTGATTTTCTTCTAGGAAAGTATTTTCCTCTGAATCTACCAATAAAACTCCAGCCGTAATTAAGTTTTTCTATGCTTATTTTTTATTATGGTAAAATATAAATAACAAAATTGACTATTTTAACCATTTTTCTCCAGAAAATTAAGTCTCTTGAATACACACACTAGGTTCTGCAACCATCCCTCATATCTGTTTCCAGAATTTTTCATCACACCAAACAGAAACTCTGTATGCATTAAACATATATTTTATGAATATTCACACACACACTCAAACTATTTTAAAGGCTTGCTAAAGTTCTGAAGGTAAAACTATAAAAAATTAAGCAATCAAAAGGAAATTAGCCACATGTGCTAATGTTCTTGGATTAGCATAGCAGAAAGTAATATAGTGTTTATATTGTACACTTTTTCATTTAAGCATTTATGCCACGAGGGAGGAAAAAGATACCAAGAATTTAAGTTCTTTGATCTTGATCCCAAAGAGATTAACTATAAGGCTTTGGTTAAAATACTATGTCTAAGTGATTATTTCCCACAAAGCAATGCTTTTTAAATAAAAAAATAGTTTAAGATAAAAAGTATTCAGAAAACAAACTAGCCCTTTGGGAGAACTACTTCTAAGAGAAACTAAAATACATTAGCAAAAACACAGGCAGTTCCTCATTCTTGATATTACGTGCTCATATAAATTCTATCAAAAAAGGCTCATCTTAAAACATATTGTTCTCTTTCCACAGAAATAATGTCGTAATTGGGGTACTGCATTCCTGAGCAGGACTCGGCATTGAATAAATCACAAATATGACCAACAAGGTGTCATAAAAGCAAAGCTATAAAAGCTATAAACTTTCATAATCATTTAAAATAGAAAAATTACACTGCTTTGTAGAATTTAGCAGTTAGAAAGAATTTTACAATACTGTCAAGTTCAAGCCCCTTCTTTTATAGATGAAAAAACACACATCTAAAAAAGATGAGTGACAATCTATAAATGTACTAAAGTAACTTGTGACAATAGTCAGTTTTGTTTGTCTTTTGAGAGAAATGGTTACTCTGTGACCAATCTATGAACCATGGGTTCATAGATCACAGCAACCTCAAACTCCTGGGCTCAAGTGATGGCCTTGCCTCACCCTTCCCAATAACTGGGACTGTAGACACCGGCCACAGCACCCAGGTAGTTTTCTATGTTTAGTACAGCTGGGGTCTCACTTTTTGCTGAGGCTGCTCTTGAACTCCTGGACTCAGGAGATCCATCTGCCTCAGTCTTCCAGAGTGCTAGGACTCACAGGTGTGAATCACGATGGCCGGCCTTAAAACTTAAGACTTCTCAAACTTAACCTATGTTTTGTCCACAAATTTCATGCTTCTTTTATAATATTTCAGAAAATATGGTTGTCCTTTATTATA
>NW_003852459.1:1115997-1117981 GCF_000181295.1 Otolemur garnettii
TGTTTTAGGATTTTACATACAGGATGAGTGAGAAAGACAGTTTTCGCCACAAACTGCATAAGAACACTGATGAAAAATTAACTCAGGTTTTTTTTAAACTTCATTTAGAGCAAATCTACCCTTCCAAACCACAAACCATGTTTCCTTGACTAAAGATAGAACACATTGAGTGTGTTACCTAAGGACTTGGCACATTAGTGAATAAATGCATTCAGAAGTGAAGTTTATATGTAAATTGTGAGTGAGAGAAATCGTACAATATGGGAAAAGGGCTGCTGTAGTTTGCTTGATTCTTGAACATATCCTTTCTTCCCGAGAAAACTAGCACCTCTGTTCACTTAAAAGCATTTGCAGCTACATGCAAAATCATGTGCCTATAAATATGTATGTTGAAAAGATTTTTATTAAATATAGCTAAATTAAAAAGAAACCATAGAACACAAGTGATTTGACAAATGAAATGTGTCCAGATGTTTTAGTTGGCTTTTATACAGCCTGTGGGATCCCGTTTAGGACATGCCTTCACAACAGAAGCCTTTGAATATATTTTGGCTTGAGCCACCTTTCCACGTTGATTATTATGGGAAGAGGTAAGCAAATTAGTGAAAATAAACATGGCACTTGATGAATGAACGTGAATAACAATGAACTCCTAAGTGAGTGACCAAACAGGCAGAATGAGAAGTCACGTGTCTAAATACAGAGCTTAACTTTCAACTTCTGGTTTTACACATTCAGGATGAATAATCCACCTCATAAGCTACATCTGATTTCTCCTGGCCTTGAGCTTTGAGCCAGCAACACATTTCTGCTGACCTTTGTCTTTATTTTTCTGTGTAATCTCCAATGTCAGTTGACAATCAATATTAAGGGCCTACGTATTGGTCTATCTGGGGTACTAAGGCCAATAGATGTAAAACAAAGACTCTGAACTCATGGAGTTTAATAACTACTGGTGTAAATAAGATATATAAAAATAAGCAATAAGTATAGAGGGCTTACTATTGGCAGTCACCACCAAATTAATGATGTATACAAAGGATTACTATCTGGAATATGTATACTGTTTTAATAAGTTAAGAAATCAATAGGAAAAAAGTATGAACATAATGAATTGCCAGGGAATTTTCAGCATAACCAGTGTTCACAAAACAAATGAAAAGGACCCAACCTTATTAACAATAAAAAATGCAAATGCATATGAGATACAGATTTTTATTCATAAGGTTGACAAAATAAGACTTATTATTAATATATCAAATGTCCATCTTGTGGTTGGTGTGAAAATTGTTAAAGCCTATTTGAAAGACAATTTGCAATGTATATCAAAATTAGGATTATGAAATTTTTGTTTTGACACAGAACTTCTAACTGGAAAAATTTAATCTCAAGAAATCATCACACACAATATCAACATATGCCAACAAGGGATGCTCATTGCTTTACCATTAGAATGGTAAACAAAAAATGTGAACTCCAAGTTTCCACAGTTGGAAAGTGTTTAAAATATGCATGGTTTCTCTGTCTTATGGAGTATTTTGAGGTTGTTAAAAAGAGAGAGGTAGAACTGTATGTATTATCATATAATCACCTATCAGGCATATGGCTAAATAAATAAAGTACATCACAGAACAATGCATATGGTTATGTAAATTAATGTATCTGTCTATTCCATGTTGCATACATATTTATATATGTAAATTCATAGAACGAACGATGAGTAGAAAAATATATTCCAGACTGTTGAAATGGTTAGTTCTGGGAAGGGGAGTGAATTGGAGAGGAAGTGAAGAGAGACTTGAATGTTTTGTTTTGTATAATTTTGTACTGTTTGCAACTTTTGTCTTGAGAATATTTTCATGTAAACATTTTTTAAGGCAAAGATACAAACTCTAAAAATGTTAATAAACCATCATGATCACAGTATTAGAGCAAGAATGAGAGAAAATTTGATGGACTAATCAGTATGAAAAAATGAAAGCTT
>NW_003852459.1:1118845-1119895 GCF_000181295.1 Otolemur garnettii
TTTTTGTTGCTCCATATAGATCAAATTTTTAATTAAGAACATCCTCCACCCCCGTCAGTGGTGTCCTGCTTTACCAATATTAAAATCTGGTCACCTTACTCTATTCCTTTGGTGCTTATCAAACAACGGACATTAAGTGGATGGAAGAGCAAATTCTGAGATTCTAAACTAAGTGTATGCTTAATATTTGACCTTGATAAATGGCCCAGTGTTATAACTTCTGTCTTGAAGGAGTGAGAGGCAAGCCATCATCAGTTTAAACCAAAGAGAAAGTGACCAACTAGTCCAGCAAATGCGGCTTCAGGCAAAACACTGGAGACAAAGACCACACAAAGCACAGTGCCCCATGCAGACCTTGAAGGATGACTCATTCCTAGGCTCAAGGGGAGGCAACAGCAAGCCATTTGAAGGTGTATGCAAATAAAAAAAAGCCATATTTAAACTGACCTTAGGTAAAATGGTATGGAGGTAGCACTAGACAGAGGACAGTATCATTAGAAAGGCAATGATGGCAGGGGAGCAGGAACCAGGATGGATCAAAAGTGAGCCTTTCAGGTAGCCATATTTGAAGCAAATTTTGTATCTACTTTTGCTTGTTAAATATAAAACAACAAATAGTTTCTACTTTATCTTAACTGTATGGGTTATTATTCTCAAGTAATTCTTTCTTCTTATTATCTTCATTAGATCTCCAATTAAAGAATCCCTTTAGAATTATTACAGAAAGACATAATTTTCCTACCTGACTATTGTGAAGATCCAAGCAAATCAATAATAAAATACTTAACAGGTACCATTTTTTTACATAATATATTTTACAAAGTTGTTTGTTTTCATCTTTCATTTTGTTATATATGACACTGCTACAAATTTATATTCTAAGATTGCCTTAATAAGCTCACAGGCTGATATATGCAATGGGGAAAAGAAAATGCAACTATAGGAGCTCCAATTCTGGAAACTCAATGATGATTCAGCAACAGAAGCTTGAATCAAAGTGAATTGTAACTAATAATTGTCATCAGCTGGGGAATAACCTGGGCCTGAACA
>NW_003852459.1:1120275-1124043 GCF_000181295.1 Otolemur garnettii
ATTTTGAATACACTGGCCATACTTTGTATTTGACAAAAGCATTAATACTAATATCTTGAGGGGGCAAAGATGGATTTACACAAGCTTGAGGATACCCAAATCTAATTTCTTCCTGTTCTGTCAGACTTGTTCTTCCGGCACTTCCCTCAACTTCTAGGACATAATACATTCTCTCTGGCCCCTCTCCCCATACCTCGAATCCCTGCTAATATTGTCAAAAAGAATTGCCCTCCACTGGCGCTTTCCCAATCTTTCTCACATACCTCATTCTTTACACAGAACATGTTGTACCAGAACAAGAGCATTGCAAAGATGAAGAACAGTTTATTTGCCTTAGTACCCTGAGGGCCTGGCACATAGTAGTAGGAGCCCAAAAGAAGTTTGTTAAATTGTTTATTAAAATGAGAGCCAAAGTTAGTTTACTGAATACCCATTGAGGCAAACGATTGCTATAAACACTTTCCATGGAAGTATATTTTCTATTATTCATTAACTTTCAATTATCTTTTCCTCCTCTCTGTTGAAAAAAGTAGAGACCTCTGCAATATTTAAAATTCCATTTATTTAAAGTGCCAACAATAATAATTGCATCATTAAATGTATTTGCTGAGATCTAATGTATCTCATTTGTTAAAATACACATTCAAGCGTCACACCTTAAGTTTACTATATGTCCTTATATTTGTCCCCAACTTTGGGATACACAAATGAGGAGCTATAAAAAAGGTATGACTATACAGTAATTAACTTAAAAAATTAAGCACTACACTAAATATTCATTTTATTTTCATTAAAAGCCATGTAGTTTGTATTTTAGATTAGTGGACTGTAGAATCTATTTTAACACGTAATAAAACTGGCTTTGAATTAGAGATGCTTCCAAAACATTTTTAAACTCACTTCCAACTCTTAAATGCAATGCTATAATTCTAGTAACCGATAGTAGTTAACTATCTCTCAAGGAAGCTGCCCCATAAAATGGCATTATGAAAGCTTATATTCCAGACATTTGTCATGTACATGCTACAGCTTCTAATATCATCAGACAGTGAAAGATTATACCTGGGTGAGAAATGGCAAAATAAAAACAGACTATTGCCTTGACTCTTCCCAAATGACTCTGCAGTGGACCTGGGAATAATAATAACACCATCCCATATTTTTACATTTTAATTACATATATTATTGTTGGAAAGTTATCAGTTGTTTTATTTTGATATAAAGCCAGATTTTAAAAATGTCTGTTTGCAATTCAACATGGGAAATTATTTTAACCAGTGTAAACTGTTGATGTAGCATGCAAAAAAAACAAACCCCAAAGCAAGTCACGTCAGAATTTCCACTCTGCCGTTTACTTGTCGTATGATCTCAGATAAAGTATTTCACTTAACTCTCTGAATCTGTTTCCTCATCTATAGAATGAGGGTAACAGGACATTCCTGCCAACCTGGAAGTACTGAAAGGGGATTACATATGGTAAAGCAAGCTGCAAGGGACTGTACAGATTTCCAATCATATGAGCTTGAGTATATACGCTTTATACGATAAGGAAAATGCAAAGGAGAGGGGGAGTGCTTTTCTGTGTTTCTACATAACAATTTTTCACATAAAAAATTATTGCAATCCTTATAGAACTGTCATAGAAAAAAAAACATAGACTTTCTTAAATCTCTTGGAAATAGATATTTTCTTGTGCAGCACCCTCCTGGGAAAGCTATTTATTTTAGAAAGGAGAAATCAGAAAGGATATGAAGAAAAAGAGGTCTGGCAGGAGAAGATCGTGAAGGATAAGCAGAGTGCAGGCCGGAGCATCATGGTTCATGCCTCATAAGGGAGGGGTGAGAAAAGCCCCCTTTGTGGCACTAACCACAAAACGAAATAGCGGATAATAAAACTGTTCTTAGAGAGATTAAAATGACAAGGTCCATTTTGTAGCAAGTCTTTTTTTTTTTTTTTTTCTAAACCTAAACAGTGTCAACTCTGGTTCATGCCAAATAAAAGCTAAATAAATCACGCAGTAGAAGCTCTGATCGTCAATATAATTAGAGTGAGTCAAGAGCAATGTGAATCCCACAGTTAAGAGACAAACGCAATGTCATGTTATTGAAAAAAGACATGAAAAATGTGATGAAAGAATACTGTTAAGGGGGGGAAATGTTGATCTTAAATGTACGGGAAATTAAAAAGTAGACGTCTGAGAATTATTAATTTGCTGAGCAGAAGCAGCCGTCTGTTTCTAATGGCTGCCACATTATTTGTGGTGTAACTGCAGCACCACTAATCTGGTGCTCTGCGGTGGCATGACTGGAAGGCTGGCCCTCTTTAAATTACTTTGATTTACCAGCAATGCAATAATTAAGGTAACAGAAGCGCTTCTCAGTCTACAGACTCCAGAAAATTATATTTCACCAGGATGCATCTTACGGGGTGGAGTAAAGGAGAGCAATTGAGCAGTAAAAGATACTCCATTCATATCTAAAAACCGTGGAGGACACATATTTAAGGTCATAAAATACTAGCTTTTACATATTATTTATATATGTATAGTGAGATGAATATGGAAATTCTATCATTAAACATTTTCCGAAGTGTAGGTTCATAGCAAAAGCTGTGTCAATATAATCCCTGTTCATTCTTTCATCTAGATCTCCAACTATCTATATGCACAAATGTAAAAACTACCAGAAATTATTGTAAATTGGCATACTTGGGAAAAAGAAGTTTCCGGTCTTTTGTCCCATAAAAGTACTCAGGTAGGAAATATGAGCAGAAAAGGCTCAAAGGAAAGTGCATTAGTCATTGTATTCACACTTCTGATTTCACAGGGACAACAGGAGGTGTCTTTGATGTGGGAATGAGCATTGCGCAGAGGACAATGCTGTGAGCCTACCCGTCTTCAACACACCAGATATACGACATTAGGAAAGTTATCTAACTTCTCTGATTTGGGGGCTCATGGAGTGCAAAATAAGAATATTATTGTGAACAGCTATCTTATGTGATTGTTGTAAGAATCAGAATAAGTTTAGAACACTCAATATACGGAGCATGTCAAAAAGTATATACACATTTTATAAAAGGAAAAGAAAACTGCATTAAAATTGTACTACTCCATATATACCAATAACATTTGCTCTCCCATCTAGCGGACCTCGTATCTCTTATAATTGCAGAAGCCAAATGTGACTCGAGTAGCCAAATTTTAATATGATATTTTTTCCCTCATGAAAATGTGTATACATTTTTGGGAGGGGCATCTTCTGTTTTTATCCTTAGAAAAACTCATAGCACACGATAGATGCCTAATAAATGTTTGTTTAGAGTTTTGTGTGTGTGTGTGTTTAAATTTTGCTCAAAAACTACCTTGTTCTGGGCGGTGCCTGTGGCTCAGAGGAGTAGGGCGCCGGCCTGGGGTTCAAACCCAGCCCTGGCCAAAAACAGAAAACAAAACAACAACAAAAAAACTACCTTCTCCTCTTGACCCTGAAATCACTTTTCCCTGTACAGTGATCATTTTCCTCTCTGCCAGCAATAATTTTTCCTTACTTATTAAATGAGTAAAATTATTGAGAAAAATGATGCCTATATTATTTTGATAGATTATTTTAGGGTGGTCATAAAATACGATGTGCGCATGAGCCATTTTGATTTTCACACACAGAAAATCCTTCTTGACCAGAGTCAATGTGAACCTCAGTTATCTGAGAAACAGTCATTGGTTAGAACAAGAAAAAATGTCCACAGCAAAAATACTCTTGAAGTTTATTT
>NW_003852459.1:1124933-1125672 GCF_000181295.1 Otolemur garnettii
GATTCCAGGACACTCTCCAAAGAATGAGCAGTCTCTCCCACAACCTCAGGGTAAACATAAAACAGGAAGAGAACATAGGTGCACACATGCATATCAATGACGGTAAGGCAGCTTTTTATTTACTAAGGTTTACTGCAACTTGGTTAAAAAAAAAGTTAGGAAATTTCACCCTGAGAAAATTGCCCCAAATCATATGTTCTTATCAATTTTCTATATGAGCTGCAACCCCTTAGGATTTAAACTCAGAGACTTGCTGCCAGTATTCTACATATTTCATGCAATACATTTTGATTTAAGTTTTATTTGAGCTGATATCTCGGGCAATTCTCTAAACACTGTCAACTAAAATCCTCCAAATTTCTTCTTTTAGTTCCTATTTGCATATAATTAGAAAGGAAAATCAGAGTAGGGTTCCTAAGGATTACATCTTAGCTCTTATATCCATTTACCCAAACTGTAGAAGAAACTGCCACATTTTCACTGAAACGTGTGTCTCTGTATTTGAAAGCTAAATATATACAAATGTAGATAGACATAATTTGTTATAAGTAAACTCAATTTATAAAACAAAATTTGCTATTATAAAATGTGCTTAAGACCTGACTTACGCATCTCCTTCCAGGAGCAATATGAAGAATTCAAAAGGAGATTCTGCCCGCCAATCAATGCTCAATCATGAGTGGAGTACACAGTGTGGTGCTTTGTGACACAAAGAGAATTATATGTGTAAAGTGATGAG
>NW_003852459.1:1126437-1128619 GCF_000181295.1 Otolemur garnettii
CTGGGTAGTTTTCAAAAATGTCCAAGGTAATTTCCATCTCCCTCTGTCCTGCCTTAGCAACCTGGGAAGCCAAATGTTCCTGATAACACGGAATAGAGAAAGCACGTAAACTTTGGCTAACTCACTGAGCATGGGAGGCTAACTTGTTTCCAGAGATTACTGCTACCTTCTCTGCTTGAGCCCAACAACGCTTCTCTAGTGAACTTGTTTACAAACTTCAGAGGATTTCCACAAAGCTCAGTTATTGTGGTTGACGAGAGATATGGTTGGTCACCTATGTTAATGCCACATAAATACGATGACACTCAACTTCTATCTTCTAAGCTCTTACTTTATATTGTTCTGCCGACTTACCCACCTATTAATGCACAGTAACTATATTTCTCTGATAACTTTAGAGAATTTTAGAATGGGGAAAAGCTTCTTCCTTTTCTTATTTTTAACAGCACAGATCAGTATCTTAATGGTAATCTTTAAAAGTCACTGACTGCTTTTAACAATCTAAAATTTTTGCCCAGGCAAAAGTTTAAATCCTTCTACTAAAATGATCGAAATTCTAACATAAGTACTAAAAGTACTTCAGTATTTATTATTTGAAGTAGCAATAAGAACTCAGAGAATAAATATAAGTGGATGTAAATAACAAAAAAATAAGAAAAAATCTTTTTCCTCTCTTTATAAAACAGAAATTTTATGTACATAAAGTAAATAAGCGCTTCAATACAGATACGTGTGGAATTCTGGTAGAGTATCCTGCGAGACTTCTTATGGCATCTTTCACTTGAAAGATTTTATAGTGAGACTAATCATGCAATTCAGGAAAAACTGTGCATCTAGCAACTTCTAAATTAGACATAATCATCTTTTGAGTTTTGTGCTGAGAGAAAACGTTCATCTTGGGATGGTATAAAAAGATTGGACCTGCACTTAGAATGCCTGAGTTCTTGACTGAACTCCCCCACTAATTAAGCTTATGGCATTTATTGAGTCAAATAATTTCACAGTATCTAAAAGTATTTCATCTCTCTCATCTGTAAAAAAATAAATACAATTCTTGCCTTGTTGATCTGATTGTGTTGTATATAGAAATCTTTCCTTCCCATTCCTCTGCAACCAGCAGGGTATTTTTCTATTTTTTTTTCTTTTTATACAGACTATTTTTCAAACACTAGTATCTTCTCTTCTTTCCAGGTTCTCCTCTATTTTTCAGAAGAAATAGGCTATTCTCTCCTTTGAATTCCTACACGATCCTGTTCTGAAGTTGATTGTAGCAGTAAAATCTGGCATCTATTTCGTTTTATATTTGTTTCCCATCTCATCTGTGAGTTACCTGAAGTCAGGGTAGCTAGATATGTCTAGCTATTGTTGCATTACAAATCCTTCATGCATTGAATGTCTTTGTTAAATTTTCTTCAGTGAAAGAACCAATGAAAGTGCTCATCCAGATGTTAGGAATGAGCAGGTGGGTGTGGCAAGGACTGACTTACAGTGGGAACTGAATGGAGAAGAAACTTCTAGATACAGTTAAAACTGCCAAGACTTCAGGTATATGCTTCCTCCATGTGTTCTACCTCTTTGGATTCATTCTGGTCATTCCTGAATCTGAGTTGAGACTTGGATTCCTGTGGCCGTTCCCTACTCTCTCCATTTCTGCTAGTGGCATGTTATCAGTCTGCTCATGATTTCTTTTTTCAGTCCTTGACAAATGAAATCAGACTTCTAGGAATCAGGAACAATAAAAGGAACCTAGTTTTAGATAGAAGAAAGCTCCAGATGTGATTAATTAATAGAAAAGCTAGAATAGGCTAAAATTCTAACTCATTCCTCTGGAAAGGACTGTGTTAAACTGGGACACATTCCTAGTTCAGCTCATGACACAGGTCGTGGATTAATCTAAAACATATGTGCAGAACTGATATGATTTAGCCTGATTCCTGTTGAATCTGGTGTCACTCCAGAGAGCTGGCAAGTGTGAGTGGAACATCACGAAGGTGGGAGAGGTGCAGTTCATTCCAGCCATGTTAAACCTTTGCACTTCATCCAGAGAACAAAGGAAGCTTTGAGAGACTTTAAGTAATATATCGACCTGACTGTATTTGGGTTTTGCAAACATTCCTATGGCTGTCACACATGAAATGGATTGGGATGAGGAAGGAGCAAGAGTGAAAGCCAGAAAAAAAAA
>NW_003852459.1:1130573-1136472 GCF_000181295.1 Otolemur garnettii
GAGTCTCACTTTGTCACCCTCGGTAGAATGCCTTGTTGTCACAGCTCACAGCAACCTTAAACTCTTGGGCTCAAGTGATTCTCTTGCCTCAGCCTCCTGAGTAGCTGGGACTACAGACATCTGCCATAACATCTGGCTTATTTTAGAGATGATATCTTGCTCTTATTCAGGCTAGCCTCAAACTCCTGAACTCAAGTAATCCACCCTTCTTAGCCTCCTAGAGTGCTAGGATTACAGGTCTGATGAAAGTTATGTCTTAAAGAAATATATACATAAATAAAAGTGTATAAATTTATGATGTAAACACTAGCAGAGGAAGCAATTATTTACCCCATGCTTTGTTTTGATAGTATGATTTATTAGAACAATGTCGTATGTAACTAGATAAATGAAAATCAAGACAAAATATGAATAAACATAGTGGCACACTTCTGTTCCCGGATGTGTTTTCAGCCACACTGACAGACGAGCTCTATTGAGGCTCCGTCACACTGATGAGTAGCTTCTGACTAAG
The DNA here is from genome assembly GCF_000181295.1 of Otolemur garnettii. NCBI lineage: Eukaryota > Metazoa > Chordata > Mammalia > Primates > Galagidae > Otolemur > Otolemur garnettii. The sequence goes on from NW_003852459.1 coordinate 1,131,088, forward strand.
ACGGGACATTCAGAGAGGAGGGAGGATCACAATAGCTATGCGCTTCAGTGTTTTTCTATCGACCATTCTGACTCATTCACTGATTGCTAGAAGGAAAGAAACTTCAAAAATCACCATGTCCAATTACTTTCTTTTATAGACAGTCTGTTTAAATATAGAGTAATATTTGTTCAAGGTCATAAAACAGGCAGGTAGAATTTAAACTTTCCTACTTTTAATTCACCACTTTCCTACCACTTCATCTCACAGCCTCCTTCCACTCTGCGATCAGATACGTACCAGGGAAGAACGTCCGCCTTCGTCACACAGGAAGGTTCCTGACAGTGGCTTCCTGTAGTTCCTTCCTACGCTAAGGGACATTGTTCTCAGAACACCAGGGGAAGTCTGCGGCCTGGGATAATGCTACTAGAAGGGGTTGTGAAGACTAGTGCTGCTTCTCTACTTTAGTTTTTAGTAACATTATTTTATACAGGAAAAGCTTGAAAGGCCTTCGTAGAATTGTGACCGTGTTATAACACAATCTCTTGCTATCCCTGCTTCAGGTAAGGATCAGGCATAGGATGGATGTGTGAGGTTATTGGAAGTTCACATCAAAGCAGCACTGTTAGTTATTGTTGTGAGACTTAAATTCCACCAAGTGAATTCAAAGCTCGGTGAGGACGTAGCTGCTGATTTTTCAGAGCTGTGCCATATTTCTCAATGTTGCAATTTAGAGGATTTATTAGTGGGCATGTGGCAAGATCATCGTGCACAGAGTTCATGATGAAGAGTTTCAATGGGGGCTAGCAACTGAACCAAATTGACAATTTATAATGGCTCAAGAAAAAACCCAGGCCAGAGAGATTGCATCAGTACATGTCATAGAAAAGAAAGCAGCAACTCCTACTATGAATTCTGCTCATAACTAACACAGGCAGAGTGCTCGTGGCATCAAGGCCAGTGGAACACTGTACAGCCAAGTCCTGTAATGTCTACAGATACAGTCAGACATATCGATTCTTAGTTAAATTCTGGAAGCTCCCCTCCCTATTCTACTATACACGTACAAGTATTGCAAAGGAACTAAGCACTGAGAGGACACTGTGAATTAGAATGAAGTTTAAGGTAAGCAGGCGGTTTCTCTGGCATCAGGTGATCTTGATTCTATGGCAGTGAATTAAATACAGATGGTTATTCCTAAGCTACCTCAGGATACTAATACAATCAGTAATTAAATGAGGATTAAAAATTCAGTAAGTGTGAGGCATAGAGAACCAGGCACACACTTACAACAGTTGTGATTTGTAATATTTGATACATTCCTTTTTTTAATTTAAAAAAGTACTTCCTATAATGCTTTTCAGACTTTCTCACAAAAATCTTTGCTAAGACCATATATTCTTTAAGATTGCAGTAACTGCAAAGATGATTGTGGATGCCGAATATTCCCTGTGACTGATTCCCAGACAGAGTTCCAACACGATAAAGTTAAGCCAAAATTCTCATGGGAAAAAATTAAAGAACAAGCTAACTATAGGAATTTGTATTCAGATCCTGTGATGACTTTATGAAAGATGGGGATGGAGTGGGTCCAGAAAATTGGAGGTAGTCCTTAAGTTGCAAGAGGAAAAGGTAGATAAGCCTAAATATTTTACTGCATGAAGGTTTCTCGGGCTTGTTGCGTATTTGTAATGGAGCATATAAATCAGACCTGCTGTAAACAGTTTTCAAGGTGGTGAAAATTTGGGGAGGCTACAGAATCACGATAATTTCAAGGAATAGGGTTTTAACAAATATGACCTAAGTGAGGGCTCTCTTGGTTGAAAAGTAAGCAAACCCTTATTAGAACTGCCTGAAGCTAGAGGGAAATTTATTGGAAAGATGCTGTGAACAGGTGCGCTCCTGGGCCTCGGGAACAGATTCAGGGTGTGGAGGGGTCCAGCAATCCTGAGAAACTCTCTCTTCATCTGTACATGTGCTCCCGCTCTCATCTGCTTGCTTCTCTATGCCACTTGCCTTTCTCCTCAGACACATGTACAGTAGGGCAGAGCCTCCACTTCTAGCCGCAGCAAGCTTTTATCTCAACCCGCTATGGTTGGGAAATGCACCCACATTTGTAGTGTTCCTGGGAGTCATTACATGTCCAAGCTCTAAGATACGCATTTACAATTTCCTTTATTGTTTTCTTTTAAGGTAGAAGTCCTGCTTTAATACTGTCTTTTTATAATCAGGGCTAGAAGAGTTTAATCAAGCCTCTCTTTCAATCTTCAAGTGATATTTCAGATAGGTTGTCTTGGTATTGTACCATGAAATAAGATGGTTATATGAGGTCTGGAATCAAGTTCACCATCTCATCATTGGTAATGTGCTACATACCTCACAGCTGAATATCACTATGGTCACCTTCCAAGCACACCCCTTGGGAAGATATGCACAGACCCCAATGCCTAGTCTATCCTTTACGCAGTTTTGGAACTCTCTCTAGAATGGCCATCAGAGCTGTCATCACAAGGTCTGATAATTAAGTTCATGAACTGTTCTAGAACAAGTGCTTGCAGGGTGAACTAAATGCTAGTATTGGTGCATAGCTTTCCAGGTAGAAGCTTCGAAGGTGACTGTAATGATATTCAGCAATGAGGTAAGTAGCAATTTTTCTGGGATGAGTTTGCAAACTTAATTCTCACTTTAGGGGGATTAGGGATGTGTTCAATGCTGATTATTTTCTCACTGTGTAGTTTTTATAATTTATCAGTACAGGGGATAGATGAGAGATAATTTAGAATAGTTGCTCAGAAATATAAGTTTGTCTTATGGAAAGGCACTATTCTTGCTTTACCAACTCCCAACATTAATAGTTCAAACCCCCAAACCTTTGTATCAACAAATTGAGAAGAAGAAAGGTCTGACTTAGAGTCTATTGAGCAAAATTGACTTATTGAGAAACATTAGCACATCACCTAAATTTGATCTCTTTGGTCACAATTTATTTTGAAAGTTTTTATGTTCAGGATTTTCAGACTAAAATAAATAATAAGATAAAATAAATCAAAGCAAATGTTTACAAGGTTTAAAGTCTTTTTATTCCACTAAGTATAAATGGTAGAAGAATAAGGAGAGTTGTGTTTACAGCTGAGACAAATTCGTGTTTGAGTCTTACAGAGCCTTTCCTGATGGTATCAGACTAAATTAAAAACTTCCCATTTGAATAACTAGAATGATAATCCCAATCAACATATTGTTGGGCAGAGTTTTGTGCCTAACTAATCCACATAAAAGGTGTCCTTGTTCAGGGAAATTGCAACATAAGAAAATAAAGATACATGTCAGCATGCATTTCCTTTAATATTTTTGATCACTTATTTTTTACCAAGGACTGTAATGAATTACTTATTTGCTTTAGTTTTTATCAGTTGATTGTTATCATAAAATATTCTCCTTGGATGTAACAGAGTAAATCTATGAAATCTCAGTGGTTTTTATTTTTGAGGACAGAAGACACTTTAGAAATCATGTGAAATGATTTTGTCATCTCGCAGATAGAGAAAACGCATGTCAGGACTATTAACTGACTTGCTCACAGTTACACAGTCACTTGCTCTTAGGTTTCAATTATTACTTTTTCTGGTAGGAAATATATTTCTAAATTACTGTGTGCACTTATATACAATTCTGAGAATGAAAATGTGCCTTATTTACACTGATACAGCATTATAAAAAAGATATTTTTAATGGAACAATTACATAGAGCTTCCTGAGTGTCAGGTATTGTTCTAAGCATTTTGTATATACTAACTAATTTAATCATTATAGTAAACTTATGAGGTAGGTAAAATTGTTACACATATTTTGTTACTGGAGAAAGAAACACAAAATGGTTATGTGACTTTTAAACAGATTTGAGCTAGGAATTGAAGCCAGACATGCTAGCTGCAGAAACCAAATTCTTCAATGTAACATGATGCTGTTTAAAATTAAAGAGGAGTTTTTAGCTGTAAGATGTGGTAGCGACACAACCATCCTTCCTAAAATTATCACAGGTCCATCAAGTTGGAAGACACCGAGTTTAATTTTTTATCATACGAAGCAATCCCTCATAGGACATTAAAGACAAATATTTCTTCTATCTCTCACCCTCTTTCTAAAAGTATTGTAATAACCACAAATTATTCTCAGGCAGCGTTTAAACATTTGCATATTAATACTGACACTGGAACATCAGGGTGTTATGATACTAGAAATAATCAAAGGATTCATTTCAAAGCAAAGAACCTTTTGTTTCTACATCTGGTATTGAGTTAAATGTTGTTAATTAAAAGATAGTTTTATCCTCTCAGTAATTATCAAATTGCCTTATGTTTGCAAAGCAGTTCAATTATTTGATGTGTGATGTTTCAATATTAATTTTTAACTTTAACTTTTTTATTTTTTTAATTTCATTATAATATGAAGGTACACATGTTTTGGTTACATGGATTGATTTTGTGCAGTTTGAATCAAAGTTTTAAGTGTCCATCACCAAGGTAGTGTGTGCATTGTGCCTGCTAGGTGAGAATTTACCCACCCCTCTCTCCTTTCTACCTGCTTCACTGCCGTTAAGTTTTACTATCATACGTGTACGTGAGTGGTGAACAATTAGTTTCAATGTAATAGTAAGTACATGCTGTGTCTCTTTTTCCATTCTTGCAATAGTTCACTTAGATGAATGTCTCTAGTTCCACCCATGTCATCAGGAAAGGTTTTAGTGACATTTTCTCCCCTATGGCTGAGTAGCCCTCTGTGGTATACATATACCACAGCTTATTAATCTGCTCATGAAATTGATGGGCACTTGGGTGTGATTTTGTGATTCAACATATTTGCAATTTTGAATTGTGTGGCAATAAACATTCAACTACATGTGTCTTATTGATAAAAAGACTTTTCCCCTTGGCGTAAATACCCAGTAGTGGGATTGTGGGATCAAATTGTAGAGGTACTCTAGTTCTTTGAGCTGTCTCCCTAGCATTTTCCACAGAGGTTGCCCTAATTTGCAGTCCTACCAGCTGTGTACAAGAGTTCCTTTCTCTCCACATCCACACCAGCATCTGTTGTTTTGGTATCTTTTGATAAATGCCATTCCTACTGGAGTTAGGTGATATCTCATTGTGATTTTGATTTGAATTTCTCTGATGATTAAAGATGTTGAACGTTTTTTCATATGTTTATTGGCCATTAGTCTATCTTCTTTTGAAAAGCTTCTGTTCATGTACTTTGCCCATTCCCATGTTTTACGGAGTTAATTTTTTCTTGCTGATTTGTTTGAGTTCTTTATAAATTCTAGTATCAGCCTACTATTAAATGTATCACACACAAGTATTTTCACCTGTTATGTAGTTGTCTATTCCACTCTATTGATTGTTTCCCTGT
>NW_003852459.1:1138020-1138482 GCF_000181295.1 Otolemur garnettii
TATATAGATCCATAATTAGTAAATAAATACATGCAACTGTGTGGTGATAGAAGGAGAGCTTAGCAACATACAAAATTTAGCAGAAGTATAAAGTAGTACAATGTGAGAGAAAAGCAATTTATATAAATATGAAAATTTTTAATGCCAAGTTAGAATTGCACTTCTGGGACAATGAACTTAAAGCCTAATTTCCTTCACAAAAAACTACTGTTTTAAAAAGAATTTAAAAAGCAATTTTTTTTATAGTTCTACTAATTTTAGGAGAGACCCAAAACAATTATATTTGCCTATTTAACTAAAAGGCAACATACATTACATTTAGTTAACAATACATAATGTTTGTATTTAAGGTTCTAGAAATTATAGTGTGGTCAATGATCAAAAGAAACGTAAAGTTACATGTAAGATAATAAATTCAATATTGAAAGACCATTCATAATTCATCTTCTAATGTAGATTTCT
>NW_003852459.1:1139146-1140570 GCF_000181295.1 Otolemur garnettii
CTTAAGTAAGTACAACAAATGAAAATGTATTCTTGCCAAACTCCTATTTATTTCCTCTGGTGTGATTCCATTTTTACATCAGACCCCAACAGTTAGCAAAGAAATTACTTCATTTCATGGGGAAAAATTTAATTGGTACTATTTACAAGAAAAAAATCCTCAAGAAGATTAACAAGCAGCTTTTCAGTTAGATGTTCTAATACTCTATACACACGACATTGGGGATAATAATAAACCAATAAAGAAACTGTATCTAAAACTATTTTACCACTAGACAATATATTAATGTCAATACCTCCATAGGAGTTAGTTTCAAAACAGAAATAAAATTTAAGCATTTGGGGGCTTGCGAATTCCAATGCTTATATGAGAAAACCAGACAATATAAAATGAGGTACACACAATGCAACAGAGTGTGGGGGTGTGGGGAGCTGAGAAGGGCACGTCTTCCCTAAAGGGCAGTCTAGGATGGTCTCTATGAGGATGAGGGACTATGAAGCCATCCTAATGCCCCATCTGAGGCAGATCTCATCTCACCTGCCAGGTGAACCCAGCCACACAAGTGTTACCATATGAGAATATAAGGCATTGTGTCAGACAGCAATACCTAAATGATATAGGAGCTATCATATTTTATTTGGGCAATTTACAGTTATCAAAATCTTATTATTATTTTTTAACTGGGCTATAATATGGCAAAGATTGAGTTTTCATATAGAAATCATTGGAAATGTGGAAGATGGATTGTGGCCTGGATTAACAGACATGAGAGACAAAGTACAACAACATCACTCGTGTCCAAAAGAGATAATGTGTATTTAGAGCAGGAGTCAGTAATTTTTTTTTTTTTCTGCAAAGGACCAAATATTAAATAGTTTTAAGCTTTTCTGTAGATAAGGTCTCCATTGCAACCACTCAGCTCTGCCATTGTAGCCACTCTAGCATAGAAATAACTACAGAAAATATGTAAATGAATGAGGGTAGTTGTGTTCCAACAAAATTTTCTTTACAAAAATAGTCATTAGGTTGTATCTGTATTAGGGAAAAGGCAGAGGGAATAAAAGTAAGACAGACCAACATTTTGTAGCTGGTCTCAAGTGTCGTGGCAAGTGAAGAAAAGGAAAGAATCAACTGTGACATACTTTGTAAGACCAAGATTATATGATGACAGAGACAGGAAATACAGGGCCAGGCAAGTTTTTGGTGGGGCTGGTCCTGAATTTGAAGCAGGACACCTGGGAGAAGAGTACACTACTTCCTCCAAAATATCAGCATGGCAGACCAGATCTAAAAGGCATTATATCTGGGAGTCATTAGTATACAGGTAGAAATTAATGCCAGAAATAAAAAGGATAAAGTTGCTTTTTTCTGAGCTTCTTTTGCTTATCACAGTAATTTGGCAGGTAGGAAGTGCTCAAAAACAA
>NW_003852459.1:1141559-1145189 GCF_000181295.1 Otolemur garnettii
AGACAGCTTCTCATTGTTCTTCATTATTAAGATGTTCCCCTGTATGTTTCGGAAGCAGTTAACCCAACTTACATTTTAATGAACTACCACATCTACTTGCCAAATGCTCAGTGGGTCAATTCTAGAGGTCACAATTTTTAGGAAACAGGAACAAATAATAATCAGAAGGAAAACAACTAACCTGAGCATCTGCAGTACTGCCTTAATCAGAAAAACCTTCAAATTTCAAGTAGGATTTATGCCTCATTCATAATATTCTTGTATTGCTATTTAGTTGATGTATTTATTTAAATCAGATCACTGTTTGCAAAGAAAATATTATATCATTTCCCTAAACAGAAAACAACATCACTTGATAAAAATAGAAGATAAATTGAATCCATATTTATTTTAAAATAAGTTTTTTACTAGATTATTGAAACCAACCACACAAAATTAATTAATACCAAGTTGCTGGGATTTTAACAAGCGCATAAGTTTTGAAAAAGCGTAGCTTAACTTTACCCAGTTCTTGCCCCATCGCCCGTTCCTTTATACCATTTATTGTTTAAGTCTCGTAGCATTTTGTCACAAAGTCCTATAACTTTCCTTAATTTCTCCTATAGATAAGATTTTTAATGTTAAACCTAACACTGTTTTCTGAGATATTTTTCAGATCCTGCATTCCAGTGATTTCACTGACATGAGCCAGTCCCAGGCGCCGAGTAACTGAATGCAGTAGCTATATCACAATAACTTCATCCCTTGATAGGGTGACCAGACGTCTCACTTTTCAACAATTTGTCCCGCTTCCCCCGGGGTTTTAAAAAATTCTGGATTTTTAGAAAGAATGCACTAACGGGCGGGAGAACAAGAAGGGAATATTCGGCTGCCATGTGGCTATTTTGCCAGAATATGAGTTTTATATTATTTTTGTTAATTTTATAATGTTATACTGTAATAATAACAAATAATTGCTGAGAAGTGATTATCCAGAACTGCTTATCAGAGTTTGCATTGTTGTCAGGCCCTGCTCCGCCCCGCCCCGCCCCGCCCCGCCGGGCTCTGCCCCTGCTCCGCCCCCGGCCATGTTGTCCTGCCTTACCCATGTTAAAATCTGGTAGTCCTATCCCTTGACCTAGCCAATCAGTTACTCCAAGATCCTACACTCCTGCTTGCCCAAATTCCCTTAAAGCCCTCAGCCTCGAACTCTTTGGGGAGAGAGATTTGCAGGGTTCTCCCATGTCCCGGTGCGGCTGCCCGATGACTATTAAATCCTTTCCCTGCTGCGGCCCTTGCGGTCTCAATGTACTGATCTGAACCTGGGCCGCCGAAGAAGAATCTGCTGCCTGTTCAAACCGCACAACCTAAAGGTGGTCCTGAGTCTCAAGGATTACCTCACATTTGCAAAAACAGCGATTGTGGGAAATGAGGTTTTTTTCTTTCAAATAGAAAAAAATACTTTAGGCCTGGTAGACATATGTTCAAATCTGTTTTACTTGTACCTGGACTCTTTTATTTCTATGAGCAGAAATTTCTACTGACTTTTCATCATCCATCACATTTTGGTGAATTAGTTTTTTAATAACAATTTTTTCTCTACAGTCTACCTCTAAGCTTTATGAGAACAGAGAACATACTCCCTCGTTATCATCTAATACATGCACAAGTGAAGCATCTAGTAAATATTTCTTTTTTTTGAGACAGAGTCTCAAGCTGTCACCTTGCATAGAGTGCTGTGGCTCACAGGTCCCAGCAACCTCAAACTCTTGGGCTTAAGTGATTCTCTTGCCTCAGCCTTCCAAGTATTTGGGACTACAGGCTCGGGCTACAAAGCCCAGCTACTTTACTTGTTGCAGTTGTCATTTTTGTTTTAACTGCCCCAGGCTGGGTTCGAACCTGACAGCCTGGGTATATGTGGCTGGCGCCCTACTCACTGAGCTACGGGTGCTCCTAGCAAATATGCTGGTAAATATTTCTTGAATGAATAGACAAATGGATAAATGAATGAATGAATGAATCCATCTGAACCTTCATTTCCTCAATAAATTATGAAAAAAACCAATACATGTTCTGTGTGTCATACCAATGATTGTGGCATTAGAGATGTTTGTGGGGGCACAGAGTGTCTACAAAGGGAAGAAGGCCATCATGAAATAAATTAAGGTGCTTGAAGATCAAATTTAACCTATATTATAATGTTACCTCCAGTCCGCTGACCTTCATGAAAAAGAAGTCACAAAGTCAAACAGAGCAAATGCTTTGTGTTTGACAGACTGAAATGATAATGTTTGGTTCTCATGAAATGTTTGTTGTACCTAGATTTATATAATATGGTTTGTAAAAACATCCAGAGTCAGGCCCATCAATTCTATTTTTTTCGAAATCCCAGAGGCCAGCAAAGTGTGCCATGAAGAAGCTTAACAAATGGAATAACTAAGGGAAAATTCCTAAAAAACAAGATACATGATGGCTGAAGAATGACAGTAAGGTGAATCACAAAGACTTTTTAGTTTGTCCCTTGATCTCAGGATGCTACTATGAAGAATTACAAAATTAACTTCTGTATATCCAATGGGAGGCAAATACACCTTTAAACTAATGTAAAAGGAGACACAGCAGGAAGCATCTGTGTTCCTGATAATGGTTTCCTGTCTCTGGAATTCCCTTTCTCAGCTGGGTTGAGGAGATTTCTTAGAGAGCCCCTCTACCAGGAAGCCCTGATTTGCAAGGTTACACAGTTAAAATTCTCCTTACGGACTTTTTCCTACCCTAAACACAATCTTACACATCACTGTAACCCAAAATGCCTTAAAACAAAGTTGAATGATAGAGTAAGTTTGATCTGGAAGTCTGCTTCCTTCACGTTTAGTGTACTTTCCATATTACAATCTTTCTTTTTTATAAAAGAAATTGTACAAGTAATTTACTCTTTCCGATGCACAGAGCCTCTTCCATAGTCCTGAAGGTAGTTTTCCTACTGTTTATTTAAACACTTCTAGCTATGAAAATTTTAATACAAAAAAAGTTTATTTCAACGTTGACTACCTTGTTGTGAGAAAGTCTGTTCTAAAATGAATTTTACCTCCCTACAGCTTTCAGCTGCTCTCTAAACTAGGTATTGCAATTCTGTCCCCTATACTAAAAGAAAAAAAACAAAACAAACAACAACAAAAATAACCTTCAAATGTTTGAAGAGACCTATGTCTCTCTTCAATTTCCCTTTCGCTAAGGACATATTCCCAGTTCTTCTAACTCTTAAATCTATAACATGTTTTCATTTGCCCTCTGGATAGATTTTAATATGTTAATGTTTCTGTTAAAATGTGCAGTCTCAAACAGAATGCAATGATCTGAATACTGCGAAGAATCATACACGGGGAAAACAATGTGAGAATATTTTTTAGCAGTTGCATCACAATTATGAAGCATGTTTTGTGTGTGTACAATAATAGTTATTTTATATGAACTTCTGTATTGTACAGTCCATAGTTTCATTAAGCAATTTGCCTTAGATCATTTCAAAAGCCTTAGATCATTTAAAATGTATCTAATGTTGTGAGATCTGCAAATTTAGGAATCATGGAATCACGCCTCTAATACCCCCCCATGCTATGTGATAGCAATGTGAAGCAGAATGCACCCAAATGG
>NW_003852459.1:1155109-1155964 GCF_000181295.1 Otolemur garnettii
ATGTTAATTTATATTTCTTCTTCATTAATTATATACTTTATTGTCAGAAGTCTCTTCATAATTTTTCTTGACTATTTGGAAGCACATTGATTTTTCTTAGCTCCTCAGCCAGCTGTTAGAATTATTTAATTTTAGAGGTGCAAATGGTCTTAGACTTGATCTAGGTTGACCCCATCATATAATAATGAGGAAATGGAGGTTATGAAGCTATCCTTCAGAGTATTCTTAATGACTATGACTCACTTTGTAGTTCTCAATTTTGTGATTCTCTTTAATTTTGTACAAATGGGATTAGAAACTCATCTGAAGTTAGAAGTAGCAGTAGATTCAGCAATTTATTGAACAAATATTAATTAAGGGCTAAGTATAGGCCAAGTGATATTCTAGACTCTAGAAATACAAAATACTACAGATATTAGCCTATATATTTTTGACCATAGTCTGTGGATAATGCAGAAAATAACCAAATAATTATAAAATACAATAGATTATTATAAATTAAAATTATGATAGTTCTTATGAAGGAAAACTATGTCATGATATGGAAATAGACACCAGAATATTTAGTGCAGGCTGGATGAAAAAGAAAGAATTTCTAAAAAAAAGTTACATTACAACAGAAATCTGAATAATAAACTCAAGTTAGCCAGGAAAAGATGGGAAATTTTCCTTATAAAGAAAGAAATGTTAGTTCCAAAACACTGAGCTCGAATGTAGTTTGGAATTTTACAAAAAATAAAAGAGAAAGAGAAGGCATGGTTAGAGCAACCAATTTAGGGGACACTGAGAAAAGAAACAGATAAGGTAGGAAATCTAGGTTAAGCACCATCATGAAAACTTATTATTAAAATATAT
>NW_003852459.1:1157682-1158630 GCF_000181295.1 Otolemur garnettii
AGATAAAATCTGATATATTTATGTTGTGGAATGCTATGTCCATAGTAACATAAGTGAACTACATCTGCATGTATGAACAATACATCTACAAAGGTTCATTGATAATTTTCTATAACTTACGTAGATATTACTCATGGATGGATACCTACAAATGTTATAAAATATACAAATTAGGGTAGAAATGATACAGATCTATCTTAGGATAATAGACACACTTTGGAATGAAGGAATGAATGAAATTAAATAAGGTATACTTATGTAATATCGCATTTTTGTGAAAAAATTCAAAGAAATGAGGTCAAATAGCAATGCTAATGTAATGTGGGATTAGGTGGGTACATAGCTTGTGTTCTGTTATTCTCTGTGTTTTTTAGTGTACTGAAATATTTCATAATATTTTAAACCTTAAGAATTTTGTATCTGAATTAGGTAGAGACAGTGTTTTTAACCAACACTTTCAGGAAGTTTGAGGATGCAACATGGAGGAACATTACAGACAGCTTAAGAATTTGTGTGGTCAAGAAAGAAATTATTACTTTTATTTTCCCAGGATCAGAAGGAAGAGTTTGCAATGAAGGATGATGGAGAAGTGTAACACAGTACTTACAGAGCAGGAGACTGACAGTTCAATAAAGAAACGTTGCAAGATTTCTGGGTAATGTTACCCTGACATTTGAATCTTTTGGTGTTATTAATCTGCCTATTCATTTATGAAAAATGTTGATAGCACTAATTAATAATTTTATTTATGTATTAAATAAATCAAAGCTACAGTGCAGTTGTTTGGGAAGATTAGGATGGTATTTTTGGTTAATGTGCTTTTTACTTAAGTATTTAAATGCCGAGCCTAACTGCAAGAAAACAATTGCATTTTTCCTCCATCCCAGAGTCATCCAAGACAAAGGGAAACTTTCATAATTAAAAAATATTGTTTAAAGTTCCTGTGAA
>NW_003852459.1:1158899-1160722 GCF_000181295.1 Otolemur garnettii
GACCCACAGAGAATATTTTGTACATGACATTTAGATTCCCTAGAGGTAAGAGAAATCATCCAGGATAGCAATGTGGATAATCAGAACAGAGTTTATTCTATCTAACTTCACTGAGGATGTGTGATGGGATGGAAAGAACACCTGACTGAGGCATTAAGCTCAAATCCCAGTCCTGGCACTATCTCAGGCAAGTCCCGGAATTCCTCTGGATACCCTTGTCACAAAGGAAGGGGATTCAATTAAATTGTCTCCCAAACCCTACTATTTGAAAGTTTCTTTCCCTTCTTCAGTTCAATGGATTTTGGAAAAGAGGAATTCCAATAGATTTATAGCTATTTCCAATTTTCAACTACACAATGAGAAATGTCCTCAACACAGACAGGCTGTTTGGAGGGATAACACTGTCTCCTTGACATCACTGTCTCTATACTCTCAATTCTTGCTTCCCTTAACCAGTAACTTCCTTTCAGGCTAAGTTACAAAGAAAAAACTTAGGAGGAAAAGTGAATAGAAGTGAAAATCAGAATTCAATAAGGGGGTCAAAGTATACATGTGTTCAGTCTGATACCTTGATGGCACCAGGTGTTCCTTTAAGTTTGGTGATATAATTCCTTAAAGGGAAATGGAGATAATGAAGGACTGAAATGGGGAGAGACTGGATAGAGATGAAAGGGGAATGCAATGTATTTGCAATCTTCTCAGCCTAAGTTTCTATTAACTAACATTGCTCATAAGCATTACTTAATCTGTCAGAAGAATTTTAGAAAAGTCAGAGAATAGGGTGTTAGGAAAATCAAACACAGGTTGCATTTAAAAAGGTTTTCTAGGTGAGAACTAAGAACTTGGTCTTCTAAATATCCTGTTGATATAATTCCTGACATTCAGAAATTAAGTGAAGTGTGAGAAAGATACCTGAATATTCCATGAGTATAGTAGTTCTGTTTCGGTAGACCTCTAAAGTATTCCTTTTTACAAAATATACCCCTACTGAACAAGTACAAAACTTTCCCTCAACTTTCACATAACCAGGCTTAATACCTATGTCAGAAAAAGACTGGAAAATTAGGAAACTTTTCAAGTACATATGTACTTTTAAACTGGTAAGCATAATTGAGTACAACTGACTTGGGGGTTTAGGGTAGAAGCATTTTCTTACATAACTTAGACGACTGGATAGGATCCAATATGTAACAGTAGAATTGCTTATCTGTGCCTTTAGGACAACATTAGACCGATTTAAATATGAAGTCTTTTGAGAGTTTTTTGTATTTAGACATCTCTTCCTTATCAAAGGTACATTATGTAAAAATAATAAGCTTGACTTTATGTGCTCCCTTTTTTATTTTGCAAACCAATTTCATTATTTGGTGAATATTCTCTACTCAAATTTATTTCTAAATGTGTCTGGGAAGTTTTTCTCATCTTTGCACCTGCATGCATGGTGTGGACAGAGACTCAGGCTCTTGAGGCTGAACGGGACAGCTCCCTCGGAGCCCAGAAAGAACTCGTTCTGCTGCTATCTCAAATTAAACTCTCCCAAAACAGGAAGCTAACACAGATGTTGGTGGTTAGGTGCTGCTGCAACACCTAAAGTGTAGGAGCGGTTTTGAGGGATATGATAGAAGAAGCCTTCGTTTCTTTGAACAGACTATTAGTAAAAATATGGATACTAAAAGCACTACTTGAGAGAGTACAGAAGGAAGTGAGTAGCTCAGTAGAGAAAACTGTCATTTTAAAGAATATTTAAATTGTCATGAACAAAATATTGGTAACAGTATAGGTGTTGAATGTGTTGCTATTGAAAACTCCAAAGGAGACTTTAC
>NW_003852459.1:1161529-1162896 GCF_000181295.1 Otolemur garnettii
AACAGAGGAGATTTCAAATGAAGTGTTAGAGGTATGTTTTGTGCACTTGTTGCTGACAGTAAAATGCAAAAGGAAAGAGATGAACTGAGGAAAAAACTGTTCAGCAAATAGACGAATATTTTATAGTTTGGTAAATTATCAGCTTATTCAGACTGGTATATATCTTAAAATTAGGAAACATTGTAAGGAAAGTGGCTTTTAGACTACAAAACCAAGGAGGTATTTGAATAATCTCTGTTAGGGCCTCAGAAGGCTAAAAATTGAATTGCAGAGTATTCTTGAATAGAGAGAATTCTTTGAGAAGAATAGTCTTGTGGCTGATGAATTCCTCCCTCATCTCAGAAGAACACAGGAAGAGAGATGAGATTATTGAAGAAAAGCTCTTTGGAGGAGCCTGTCTGATAATATGAGTGCCTGTAATATACATGGTAGACCCACAAGATTTTTGAGGCTGCTGTATCAGCAAGAACACTGCCAGTTAGAACCAAAAGAAACAAAAATAGGACAAAATGAAAGGAGATGTTAGACTCTAAAACTGTACAGGGAGGGAAAAGGCTGATAGAAATATTTGGATGCTAACATATATCACATTTCACAAAAAAGGAAGAATGACTCAGACGGAAGAACTGTAGATGCAGATGATGGATCCAAGCTCCCCAGAGCATTATTCCTAGATCTTGAAATATAATGGAGTTTGCCTGGTTAGATTTCTAAATTTTCTTGGAGGCAGTGACTCCTTTTTTTCCCCCTTTAATTATCTCCTTTTAATAATAGAAATGTCTATAACCTGAGTTTCAAGGCTGTATTTTGGGTGCAATTTGTTTTCAATTTTATTTCATTGACATACAAATAAAATATTTCCCTAGGATGGAACATATCAGAGTCTCAACTGTATCTGAGTTAGACAAATTAGATGATGGTATTTGGAGTATACTATATTAGACTGAGACTGTTAGAATGTTGGGATGGTTTGAATGTATGTTACATGTGAATATATGTAAATCCTTAGGGGCCAGATGGTTGACTGTGCTTTGGTGACTAATGCCAATTCCCAAATTCATCCAGATCTCAATTTCTGCTACCTATAAACGTAGCTGAATGGAAAAGAGATTTTGCAGATAGAGTAAGTTAAAGATCTTATTACGGAAAGATCATCCTGGATAATTTGAGTGAGCCCAATATAAATCACATGAATTCTTTTAGTAAGACTATATGTCAGGGATGTCAGGGAAAGAAGAAAAATGTGATTACAGAAGAAGAAATTGAAGTGATGTGTCCACAAGCCAAGGAATGCAAACAGCCTAGAGAAGCTGAAAAATACATGAACAGATTTTTCTCTGAGCCTCCAGAAGAAACTTGCCTAATGC
>NW_003852459.1:1163021-1172269 GCF_000181295.1 Otolemur garnettii
ATCACATGTTTCTTTATGGAAAAATACATGTAGAAAAATTCAGTTATACCCAGAAGCAGGTAGAAATTATCACAATATTAAACAAAAAGGTTCACATTAAATTATTGACTCTCTCAACTGTCATCTAAGGGGTTTTTTTTAATAGTAATTGTATATTTTTCTTAATAATTTTTGTATAAGGAGTGCTCTACGTTGGATTTTTAGACTCTAAAATGTTAAGCACTATTTCAGAATAAAGTTTTATAAATCTCAAATGCTCGTTATAATTCTTTTGAATTGGCAGCACAAATATTTAATACATGCCATTCATATGTCATGTTGCATAGTGGATATAGGAAATATAAATGAAGTCATTATAAAAATTAAATATTTGGGTCAGTCCAACTTTAATAACTAATGATTAATTATATGTTGAAAACTACTCTAGGTTTCAGAGATTTCTGTGTGCTATTCATATACATCTTAGTTCTAACAACACATATTATAGCTGTTTTATAGGAAATTTTAGTAATGGTCTCAGTCTTATACATGTCCATGGTAGGTATCAGCAATGGGCCACTCTCATCAAACTCACAATTGATCTAGTATTCCATGTTGCTTCTCTCTGAAACTGAAGATAAAAGCACTTATGCTATCATCTCATAGAATTCGTATTTCCCTAATATAAACAAAGCTATGGTTTGAAAGTTCCCTCTAAGGTCATGTGCAAGCTTAATCCCCAAAGTGGCAGTACTGACAGGTGGGGCCTTTACAAGGTGATTAGCTCCTGGGAGCTCTGCTTTTACAAACAGAAATCCATTCATGGATTAGTGCATCAATGGGTTATCAAGGGAGGAGAACTTGTGGCTTCCTAGTAAGAGGAAGATGGATCTGACTTAGCAGTTAGCATGCTCAGGCTCCTTGTCATGTGATATGCTGCACCACCTCGGTACTCCTCAGAGCAGGCCCACAGGCAAGAAGGCTCTTACCAGATGCAGCCCCTTGGTCTGGGACTTCTCAGCCTCCATGGCTGTAAACAATAAATTTCTTTTCTTTATAAATTAGTAAGTTTCAGGTATTGAGATATAAGCAACAGAAAACAGAATAAGACAGTCAAGAAGAACAATTTTAAAAATATAAAACCCCACATTCTACTTTCAGTTAAATAAATAACTGTTCATTCTTATGTTCATTTTGTCCTCATACATTCTGAGCAAAAGGAATTAAACACTAAATGAAACTCAGTCTTGAACTTTAGTGCTATTTTGTCATTTTCAGAGGTGCCATATTTGGGAAAATACAGCCTACAAATTTGAAACAATCTCATAAATAATAGATTATCTGCTCTTAATGGTAATCTGACTTTATAAACATTAACTTACTAAATTTTATAACAAGTTTGTGAGAGTAGTAAGCCAAAATGCTGATTTTAAATGAATGAATGGTTCCAAACTTTATGAGAATGCAATTCAACTACATTCTTATTTAATTTACTACATGGCCACATATTCATCTCATAGTTTTCACCAGAAAACATAATTAAATTCTGTTGTACTATTTCAGTTTCTTGATGTTTGTTGGTCATTGGTCCTTAACCACATAAAGTAAGTTGCATAACAGTTTTGGTTTTTTAAGGTAGAGAAGTAAAGTGCCAACAAACTGATAGCAAACATCTCCTGTTCTATGTTCTTATTTCATTTCTTAAAATACAATATCACTGATACCTGTCTGAAACAGACCAAAAAATGTCTTTCTCCATGTAAAGCTTTTCACCAATTCTGCAGACTGGAAGGCATCCGGCAAGGATCGATTCTGCCAATTAAACTTCCAGAGTTAGACCTCTGGCCTAGAACTGACCTGCATATTTACAGCTTACGGTTCAGGGAGTTGAAGTGTGCTGAGTAACTGAGTCAAGAATTTGAACATTTTTAAATAGAGGCACTTGCCTGGTAAGTACTCTGGGAAAGTGCTCTATAAAAACACTGTGGTTTCCTGTCAATTTTCTTTGTGACCCAAGTGTTTTGGTTCAAATTTGTAGATATATCATAGGACATACACCTAGATACTCTCACACATACATTAATACATATATTACACATACACATAGCCTGTATTTGCTTTATGCATTTTCATTAATCGCTAGTAGTGATGGAGTACAAAATTTGTGCTATTGGTCAAAGCATTTTAAACGGACTTACACCTTTACTGTTTGCAACAACTGTAAAAGGCATACTCTATTGATGTTAATTATAAATAGATGTTAACATTAAATATACTTTTTAGAATGGAAAAATAAATACCTTAATGTACACAGTACTAATATGAACCAATATATAAACAATTACACGTTTACATGAACAATACAACATAAATATAGCCTAGTACAGGGACCAGGAGGAGCGAGAGAAGGGATGGGGAGGGAGGGAGGGCGATTGCAGAGCCAGGAAGAGCATTTGGCGGGGTCTCACCTAAGGGGCACAATGCATGGGTGGATGTCATGTCCCCTGAGTGATGAGTTCAGTTCTTTTATAACTGGAACTTTACCTTGGAATTAAGAACAAATGTAATCTAATAATGTGTACCCTCATATTAACTTGAAGTAAAAAAAAAATTATGTTTTAAAATCCCAAGATATAGATGTTAAATAATTTTTCAAAACCAAATAAAAAGTAAACAGTGCTACAGAAATTTGATCCCATATAATTTAAGGAAGGTATCATGTAATCTTCAAAACAATGATGAAGTGAAAGCACATACCTTATCTTATAATTAAAGAAATTGAAGTACAGAGAGTTTACACAATTTATAAAGCATCAAACTACTGGTATATAATGCTGTGAGAATTTCAACCCATTGACTTGAATTCCAGATTAAGTCTTATCTATTTCAAAATACTGCTAGTTTTTAGATATTTGCCTTTCTATAACCACTAAATACAGAGTAATTATGTCCACATACAAAAAAAATATTTCAGTTGAGAGGTCACGGGAAGAAACATGGCTATCAGATATTTCTGTTTTCTTTCCCTAAGATGGGCAGGCACTGATAAATTATTAATGTCCTACATGATAGAGAAATTTTTAGTCTACTCTTTTCTTATTCAAACTGTAAGTGTATATGCAGTTCAGAATCATGGCTGGCCTTTGATTATTTACAATTACTGGTGCCTTATTTGTCAGTTCTTACAATACAGTGATAGAATTCTCACCACAATTAAAATGCCACTTGTCAAAAAGACAGAGTATAGTGAATGTTGCCGAGGATGTGGAAAAAGGGAAATCCTCCTACCCTGTTGGTAGGAATGTAAATTAGTGCAACTACTTTAGAAAACAATATGGAGGTTCCTCAAATAACTAAAAATAGAATTACCGTATGACCCAGCAAACTCACTGCTGAGTATAAATCCAAAAGAGGGGAATTTGATAAGTGAGAAAAGTATCGCACTCCCCTGTTCATTGCAGCACTATTCACAACAGCTGATTTGGAATCAACACATGTCCATCAATGGGTGAAGGGTAAAGAAATTATGGTACATATGTATAATGGAATATTATACAGCCACACAAATTAATGAAATTCTGCCATTTGCAACAACACGGATAGAGCTAGAGAACATTACAAGGTCGGTCAATTAAGTTCATGAACTCATTCTAGAAAAAGTGCAATATACCTCATTCCTGAATATCACTGCAGTCAACTTCGAAGTACTCTCCTTGCCCTCTGGTGTGTAGTGGTCTTCAGCAATGAGGTTGCAGAGCTTTCTCTAGGATGAGTTCACAAACTTAATTGTCTGACCTCATACCTTAAGTGAAATAAGCCACACACAGCAAGATAGATCTCACATATTCTCACTCACATGTGTGAGCTAAATTAAAAATGAGTGATCTCAGGGACACTGAGAGTGGAATGATGATTACCACAGGATGGGGAGAAGAACAGAGAGGGGGTGATAAAATGGGGAAGGTTAATGTTTACAAAAATAGTTAGATAGATAGAATGAACAGTATGTGCTAGCACAATACAGTGACTGGAAGCAACAGGAAGTTAGGGTACACTTAAAATAACTACACGACTAGAATTGGAATGTTCCTGACAGTACTAAGAAATGAGAACTCCCTGAGGTGATGGATACCTCCGTTTAAATGGATTTGATTAATTAACATCACAAGCCTGTATCAAAACATCACATATATTCTATAAAGATACATAACTATTATGTACCCTTAATAATTAAAAATTTAAAAATGTTTATGATAAGTCCTGTTGATTGATATACATCAACACATGTATGTAATTACTAAAATAAAAACTGTCACTCAGGATCTACTGTAAATACTATTAATTAAAGTGCTATCTCACTTTCTTTGCCACTGACTTATAGTAATTCTTACCTAAGAACTTTCCTGGCAGAATCATGGGTGTTACAAATACCGACTTCTCCTGTTGTTTGCAATTGCCTTGCCTTCGGCTTTTAAGCAATATAAATAAAATTCATTATAGGTGCTAATCACTGTTCTAAGCATTACATCTATCACCACCATTCCTCACAGTACAATCTACCCCCAAAGGAATTCCCTTCTATAGATAAGGAAAATTCAATAAGATAGTTAATTTATCCAAGATAGACTAGCTAATCAGAGACAAATTCTGGATTTCAATCAGGTCAGTGTACTTCAAAAGACTATTCTATGTTCACTTAGTGACACAGCTACACAGCACACAAACACACTCCACTCTGTGTAGGTAGATAAGACGGAAAGCATTCTACATAGCTCAGTCTCAAACACGTACATGATTTATCTCCTTCAGCGTGTAGCTATCATTTTCATTATGGATCACTATGCTTTACGTGTTATGTGTATATTAAGGGAAATTATTTAGAGAAAGAGAACTTACAGCAATGTTAAACAGCTTGAGATCTCCAACAGTTGCCTATCAATGGGAAAACAAATGGTCTCTGACCACTTGCCCACCATTAATATGCTAATAGACTACTTCTCTTTCATTTTGTGAATGATTCTAATTAATGCTGTAAAGGTATATCTCATAATAACTCAGAAAATTTCCTTGATGAAAGTTGGCTAATGGAGTAGATATTTAACTTTTAAACCAGAATTTTCTACCTCATAATTATCTATTCTAGCATAGAATAAACACTAGTCAGCTGATTTAATTTTAAAGCAGCTACATTTATTATGAAGATATCATTCTTGTCTCCAGGATAAAAAGATGGATTGAAATGTACATTTTCTATAGGATTTCCGATAGCCACAATAAATATGATATAGAGATATTAAAAATATTATCTGCTCTTGTAAAAAGTTGTAAGACTTTCATTTTAAAAAGGTTACAATTCTTTCACAATGTAGGCATAGTAATGCAGTAGGAAAATGGAATTTCTACCATTACTTTAGTTATATTATTTCCTACTTTATACAGTTGATTTATGTTTTTATGAGAATTGCTTTATCAATGATTTCAATACATAGCTTGCAGGCAAAAGTTTGAATTCCAACTGCTTTTTCAGTCATCTCCATCTTTCAAACATTTAGAACATAAATTAGGCTAACATAATTATCTTGAATTTTATTATGCTTTACAAACATGCTGTTTCTTGGTATTCCAATTAATTATGTCCCTTTGAATTTTTCAGTCCATGCTGTGGTACAGGTGTCCCATATGTTCGAGTTAATTGTATTTTTACAAGAAAAAAATATGCCAAAACTAGAAAAAAGATTACATCTATGAATTTATATAGAGAATTAAAAATACAAATTATTCAAAGTGGACTCTTGTTTTACAAAATTAATTGGTATTCCAATAGTATAACCTGGTTTTTATGGAAGATCAGGTAAAATTGAAGTCAACTGCAAATAAACTAAGAAATAGAATGCTAAATAACAGGGGGATGGATTTGGGTAGTTGACATCAATAACTAGGGATTTTACTCTTATTTTTGCAAATCCCGTAATTATTTTTGAGCCTAAAACTGGCAGAACTCTAACTCTGATACAAAGTCTGATATTGAGTTAGTGTCAAACTGTGATATAAAATATTAAATTCTAGAGACAAGTTTTTGCCATCAAATAAGAATATATAAGCCCTTCCTGGCAGTTTCATTCCAAGTTCATTTGCATTCAGTTGGTTTCCATCATACAAAATGAAGTGACAAATTCCTTATTTTCTCACTTTCCTGTTACCTCGCCTGCATTGCAGTAGGTTTTCTTATGAGGCACACCACCTAATTCATGTGGGGGAAAAAGATACATTCTAATAGGGTGTGTATTTTAACTTAAGTTCTTTAAGAGAAAGCCACCAATTTATTTATGTCCAGGCATGTTTAAGAATGGAGTATTATATAGACTTGAAGAACTAACTTCTGAAGTAATTGATGGAAAAATTAACAGGTCAAGCCAGACAGTAATACAGCAGAAAGGACTTCGCTCCTGTTGACTTCATCTAATAAACGGCCGAGGCGGCTTTCATCCACCTGCTCCATATATACTCATTTGATGTCAGCTGAAAAACACCACACAGCAAGGCAGCCCTCCTCTACCGTGGGAAGAAATGCCTTTCTATAATGAATAATTATTACAGGAGCATACAGGAACTTGAAATATTTTCTGATTTTGGTCTGGGTTAGTCCCAGAATTTATGGTGCTGTGCTATAGTGATTGTAAGCTCAACTGTTCCAGGGATCAGATGAAAACAATTCCTCTTCTGCTCAAGTGAGAAGAAAAAACTGGCCAAGCAATCAGCCAGCACACACACGTACAGGCACACACATACATGCACAGACCCTGAAAGATACTTTGTAGATATCTCGAGGGTTACCATGGAACAACAAGGTCTGAGTCTGCTCCTAGAGGATCCTATACTTTTAGGAAGTCAATGCAAATGCAGGTGCTAATTAATTTCTGTGCTGCATGATACTGACTCCAGACACATCACGGTACCTTTAGGTTCTGGATTTATTCGATTTCTTAGCAGCACTGACGTGCTTGATTATTCTGCTCTTTGGAACACTCATAGATATAAAGCTGAATTCTTCCAACTTTGTTTTGTTTTTAGGTAATCTGAACAAACTATTCCACTCACATGGCTTCTATTTTCTTTCTAAACTCAAATCTTCAACCTGAATGTCTTCTGTGTTCCATAATCTCTTATTCATCTGGACCCCTCCACATGAACATCACATAGACAGCCTGAATTCATCGTTTCTAACCTGGAATCATGACCTTCTGTGTAAACTTCCCTAGCTTGTAGTTGCTGTGCCAGCAAACATCATGAACATTCATTCATTTTCCAACTAAAATTACGGTCATTGTCCTTGACTCTCCAACCCTTCCTTCAGAAATCCTATCACCCAGTTCATTGTCGGCACTGTCTGAATTCTTTACTTCTGTCAGACTCTTGGGTCAAGTTATCTCTTCTTGCTTAGATTAATGGTAGCACAATCTAAACACCTTCCATTCATTTTCTACAGAACAACTAAGAGTAACTTTTCTAAAACAGACATTTGATAAACTCACTCCTTTGCTGAAAATGATTCAATGAGTGCAATCCTCTCAGAGTAAAATGAGTGTGTATACTTGAATCATCATTTTCATGATCCTCTATAATCTGGGCCCTTCTTCAACCCGAATTATTCTTGCCTTTGACTCATCACAGAAATTTTACATAAACTAGTCCCTCATCTTGTAACTTCATTCCTCCTGTTCCCTCTTCCAGGTGACTGATTCCTAGTCAACATTTCAGCTTGAGTTTGTCATTGTTTCCTGGGGGAAGAAGCCTTGTCTGACAGTCAGCTCTGTCCTAAGACTGGCTTACGCTTCCATCCCAAGTGTTCCCATTGCAGCCTGTTCTTATCCCTCTTCCAGCTGCAATTATGTGTCCTTCACAATGGGAACATGTTCTGAGAAATGCACCATTAGGTGTTTTGTCATCATGAGAACATCACAGATTGTACTTACACAAACCTAGGTATGTGTATGCCTACTAGGCTGTATGGCATAGCCCGTTGCTCCTAAGCTAAAAGCCTGTACAACATGTCACTGTACTGAATACTGGGAGCAACTGTAGTGCAATGGGCACTATTTTTGCATCTAAATATAGAAAAGGTATAGTACAGATACGCTGTTATAATTTTATAAGACCACTGTTGTGTTTGCAGTCTGTGGTTCTGCAAAGCATGACTGTGCATAATTTGCTGAGGTCCAGGGCCAAATGAATATGAGAGATCCCTTGTTCAAAAATTATCAACAATTTCAAGAGGGTGACAGAAGAGCATTTAACAAAGTAAAGAGCTCTTCTAAGTACTGGGTACTGTGGGGCTGTAAGGTCACACATTTATGAAATTCCCTGAGAGTACATGTTGTTGCCCTGTTTACATCTCTATTCCTCACTAAATTAGAAGCTTCTGGAAAGCAGAGTCAGGACTATCCGATTCTCCATTATTTCTTCAGCAATTTTAGCAATTAGCATTTTGCTTGTCCATAATAATTTCTCAAAAAATATCCATTGATTCGATTCTCCATTTGAGGAAAAGAAGCTCAATGTGAGCATCAGTTTTCTGGTAACACCTGCAAAATGAGAGGATTTTTCCTAGATGTTATAATTGGGCACTTTCAGGACTAGGATTAATTTGAAGCTTCTTTTAATCCCCAACTATTTCTCAATTTATGCAGGATAGTAGTTAAGGGTATGGGTTATAAAATCTGATATTATTTTCAGCAATATTATGAATATGTATAATTTATAGATCTATAAATTTACATACATACAAATAATAGTGATTATGATAATCCTTTCAGTGGAGCATGAATGTTGCTGTGTTGGCCATGAGCTAGTGCTTCTTGCAGATTGTAGGTCAAGGAGCACTAGATTTAGTCTTATGTAGACATACAATTTTAATTATTTATTTTATATTTTGCCCAAATGCAAAAATGTACTATTATTATTTTTTACCTAAATAGCTCACTTCTATGGAATTCATATCAATGCCCTCTCCTAAGTCCATCTAAATCCACGGTATGTTAGATTCACTCTGCTTTCTCACATTCTCTTGTGCTGCCCCCAATACCTCTCCAAACTCTGCAGTTTGATATAAAGGAATGAGCAGAACTGCAAGAATGTTGCAGAACTGCAAGAATGTTACATACAGCACAATACTGAAATGTCAACTCCGTGGGTAATCTACCCAAGTCCAGCCATTTCTCTGCCCTTCCCCTCACTCCTCCCTCCCTTTCACTTTCCCAGCCTTTCTTTCT
>NW_003852459.1:1173050-1186932 GCF_000181295.1 Otolemur garnettii
AAAAAAAAAAAAGAACCAACAAAGAAAAACAGCATAATTTTCTCATTTAGACGTCTTTAGGGAACAAGTGGTGCTCTTTAGAGACCACAATGAACATAAAGATATAATTCTCACACAATTTAAACAGGAAAGGAGACGCTAAACCACAATGGATGAGGAAAGCATCTTGTTACTTCTCTTCAGGGTCTCCCGTTCCTGCGATGACGGCAGCCCATCTTCGTCTTTTATTTTTCTTGCTGAATGATTTTTCAGCCTTTGTTCTCACACTCGTCATCTTTGGAATTCCTTTTGATAGTTTCTTTCTAATTCTCCATATCTCTTCTCAGCAGATTGAGCAGCATTATTCTAAGTTTTCCATTCCATATAACTTTAAGAAGCCATTTTTGATTATTTAATGCAAAACATCGCCACATCGTGGGATGACTATTCACAATGAACCATGGACTCTTAATCTGCACCATGCAGACTGCCTCTCTTGCTCCTGTCGTGAATTTTTCCCCATTCTTTTCCTTGCTGAGTGTAATTCTCTATAGTTGCTCTTCTTACATTTAACCCACCTTAGAATCAGATCTGATCCTGTCACTTGAAGAGCTGCATAATATATAGAAAGCAATTGGCATTTTTCTGAAGTCTCATTAGCTAAATTTACTTTATTTAAATAGATATATGAATAAGGCAGGCTTTATTGTGCTTTGTTGGAAACTTCCTAGTGGTCTTTCTGGGAAATATGCCTGACCTCCTTCAAAAGGGTCATTGCAATAAAGAAAAAAAAGGCGGGGAGCCCATTGCAACAGTGTCTAATATTGAAAGTAATAAGAATGTAATAAGTTATTCATACATGATAATTTACCTAATCTTTACAACAAATTTATAAGTTATTTCTTGCTATCCTTACTTTGAAGATGAGGATACTAAGGTTTAGAGATGATATAACTTGGTGTTATCATTCCGTTGATATGCGGCAGAGCTGTGATTTGAACTAGGTTTGCCTAACTTTATCCAAATATTATTATAAATAAAAGCAGTGGCCCAAAACAAAAATGACTATATCCTCAATCATCCTCACCACAAAAGCACATATATCTACTTAATAATTGTAATCCCACTGCAATGTTAATAAAAAGTTGAGGTCTTAAATAACATTATATCCAAAAGCCCAGGGCCAAGGTCTGTTGAAAACATTATAAAAACTGTTGATTCAATGTTACTGTCAAATCCTAGAGAAAAACTAGCTGTGGCCTGTGCATTCTATCACTTATTTTGTACTATAAATAGACCACCTTCCATTTTATGGGAGAAAATTCTGTTTATGGATTGAAATAACAAATAAGGCAGTGTGTCTACTTCTCCTTGAACTATCAATATTTCTACCTTGTAAAAAAAGTCTAACATGTATCAAAACCTTGTTCTTTACAAATCTATAATTCACACATGCTCTTTAATATAATACTGTTTTTTTTTTAAATCACGGACCCTAAGTTAAGGTTTACTTACATAAGTGTTTTAGATACAACTTTATTAATTTCTTCTTCCTTTTTCATTGTACATTTTTAGCAGATTCGGTACTACCCAGAGAAAAGACAAATTGCTAGTAAATGTAGGGTTACAGAAGGAAGTACTATATTTTAAAAATAAATTCACAATAAAATATAGGGTACTTATTTTGATATTTGAAATACAAATAGAAATGCTTAATAAAGTAGTCATAGAAAAAAATCACATGTAATTATTAAGTGGTCATGATAAAAAATAGGAATTATATCAGCTACTTTTAATTATGAAATAAGGTAAATAAAAGTTCTGCAACCATATCAAAATATAGCTGTGTTTTTGCTTTAAACTTTATTTTTCTATTGTCTTTTGATTAAGAATTTTATCTCCACATTATTAATTATGTGAAATTTGGATTATTAACAGAAGGGCATCTGAAGACTGAGAACAACACCAAAGGGCATTATTAACAGAAGGGCAAGTGAAGACTCGGACCCTTCACCAAAATATATACAGCTATACATAGTCATCCTACAATGTTCCATTTTGAAGTTTTAAGAGTAAGAAAATTAAGACATCATACACCATTTCCTCCTCCCCCTCACATTTTTCCGCAGACAAATTGGAGGAACCACTATAATGATTAAGCAGCTGGAGAGTTTCAATTATGAGGGAAGGCTCAGGAACTAAATATGTATGACTTGGCTAAGTGACAACTACCTGAGAAGGGATATAGGTGACCGTTGTCATATTGAATTATATCTTCAAAGATGGAAATTAATGGTTTACTTGGTAACAGGAAATAGGATTTAAAAGAAATATTCAGAAAAAAACAATAATTATCATAAAGTAATGTAATAATTTTTGTGTTTTATAGAACTGTCCTTAAAAAAATCACAATGGATTAATAAAGCATCTGGCCTGGGTCAGTTTTGTTCCTTTTAAGGATGGCCATTTTTATAAATAAGTATGTCATGTTTGTTTTTTGTACTAGAAAACAGTTGAGTTTAAATGTTTCACAAACCATCTTGCCATTTTTGATTATCATACTAAAATTTTTTTACACAGCATTCTATTAAGATTAGTAATCTATGGTTGACAAAACTTAGCCATTTCCTTTCTACTGTATTTCAGTGATCCAAAAGTAAGCACAGTAATCAGCATAAAATTGCCACCCACACTTACCTTTGAAAATGAATGTGTCCTAGCTGGACTATTAGCTAATGGTTTATAAAATAAGGATCATAAAACACAGTAAGTCTCTGAATCAGTACAACCTTCCTATCTCACAAGTAGAGCATGGCTGTTAGGTTCACTCTCATTTACTCTCTCTGTTAACGTCTGGAAGGAGGTCGTAAATATGGCTTTTGCTACTTATGTATTACATTGGAATGTGGGTAAGGAATTAGATTTGTTCTGAAAAAAATATTAGACTACCTGAGACATATAAAGACAAAGTAAATATAAAGACTTAAATGCTAAAACCATAAATTGGGATGTTTTCTATAAAAGCCTAAGTGAACTGGTAATGCACTAGGGGGCTTGGATACTGTTGGTTTCTATGTCCCTTCAGCCTCATCAGTAAAGCTGCATGTACCACTACGCAGCCACCTGAACACCAGGCACGCTTTACAAAACTCTACAGAACTACAGATTTTTCTTTACAAGAAATGATGGGCAACATTTATGGGAAACTGGCTACAAATGGCATTCAAAACCAGTAGAAGAATCAGAAGGAAAGTCCCACAGGGCATCAGCTGGAGGCGCCCAGCACCGTTATGTACTTTCATACGTGATCACGATCATGTTGCTAAGGATTGTTTTTGCCTAAGATGCTTCCACCCTGTCATGTTAACCAGCACCATCCTCTGTCCTGAGCTGTACAGAACTGAAGATGCTGAGGAGGTAGAGGAGGGGGGGACAGGTGAGCTGCAATATGTCTCTTGGAACAAGAGATGCTGCTTCTCTGGAGAAAAGCTCCCAGGTCAGGGCCTGATGAGTCCATTCTTACTTTGGGCCTACTTTCTCAAGCACAAACTTCTTTGGTTGAGGAGACATTTTTAATCCATTCAAGGAGTGCCTGTGTGGGGACGTAGGTACTAAGGACTGGAAAAGCAGTGCTGAGCAAGACAAATGAAAATCCTGCTCTCACCTCTTCCTGACCAGTAGGAGGTTTAGACAATTAAAGAATAAATAAAGAATGACAGGTGCTGTGTAGGAGTCTGAGAAAACCTACAGCGAGCTGGCCTAGCTGACCCAGGAGCCGGGGAAAGACCTTCCTGATAAAAGGGCAATGAACTGGAAACCTAAAGGACTCTAGCTGTGCAAGTGACACCCAGATATACAATTTGTCATAGAACTTGCAAAACAAAACCAAGAAAAAAGTTTACTCAATTTATGCTTTTGACACATTTATCAAATTATGTCCATCAAAATGGCAAAGGGGCTTTAAAATCCACCTAATTTCAATCGTTGTCTAATAGCTAAGAATGTTTCCATACTTTATAAAACCGCTTCTTTAATGTCTCTGATGATTTGACTAAGCTGTGGCTTATTCCAAATAGAAAGCATTCAAAAGCAACTGCAATGTGTTGGTGCCCAAACAGTAGGTTTTTTTCTAGGTTAGGAGAAATTAAAGACAAAAATAGTAACTTGGGGCATTAACTTAACTAAGGCAGTGATGTCCAAATCTGGGGTATGTGAGATTCTCTATAGTGCTTAATAAATTTGCATATCTGCCCTGTATTACTCCAATTGAAATTCTGACTCTAGACATCTGAAGCTGGCCCAGTATCTTATGTTTTTAACCAGGAACCAGAGTTATTTTAATGCAGGTGTTCAAAATCCACACGTTGAAAAACACTGACTTAGAGAATGTGCTAACAGAGTTAGCAACTCTGATTTGAAGACAGCAGAGATAATTTATTCTCTTCTCTCACCCTTCTCATGTCTCCTTCATCAAAATCAACTTTAAGCCATTAGAACTGGGAAGACGTTTCTGTACAAACCCTGCATCCTGTTCGTAAGCAGGAGGAGAGAAAGAGCAGTGCCTCCCAGGCTGGCTGCACATTTGAATCACCTGGGGAGCTTTAAAACATTGCTGAGCTCAGGCTCAGGCCCTACAGACACTGAGAGGTCAGCATGGGCCCCCAGGATTTTTAGGTTTCCCCAGCTGATTCAAATGTGCAACAGGGTTGCTGACGACAGGCAAAAGGGAAGAGAAACTATTCAACAACACTCACTCTATTATAGTTCTTTTGCTAGATGTTATCTGTTAAATATGTCTATATACAGAAACAGAGATATATTTTGTTTAATAGCCACATCATTGGCAAATGCTGACAGTGAACCTAATGAATGATCACTCCAAGGGCACAAAGGGTGAGTCAGGATTATAAATTTGAGCTGCTTAATCCAATGCCTGTGTTTATTTTTAATTAGTTGGGCATTCATATTTACCACCAGTACAAACTGTTATTTATTATATTTAACCCTGTACTCTGTTACAACCCTAGATCACCTCTCTAATACTGAGATATGCTTTTGCATGGAGGCATGGCCTTCCAGCCAGAAGTACTATTTTAGTGATGTTATATAATCCTCCAGGGCACGGTGTTTGGCCTACACTATGCTCTCAATGATGTCAGGTTCAAAATGACTTTTCCAGCAGTGTTTTGCAAGCATGTGAATATTTGTTGTATTTTGAACTTTATTGCTCACTAAAAATATGACTAATAGAAAATCAGAGTGTTGACAGTAGAATTGGTAAATTTGAAGCAAAGATGGCATTATTACTTAGGCCAAATGAAGTAGGTTTGTAACCTCCAGGACACAGTCCATGGTCATCTGCGAGTTTACCTTCTGTTAAGAAAAGCTGTTAAAAAAAAAAAAAAGAGTAAAACCCAAAGATTATACATAATGTGGACCTATTCCAATGAAGCTCACATCCACATGTAAGGTTTAATGTGAGGACCAAAGAAAAATTCATATAATGCTTTAAACACTAATCAGTTCTCCAGCAAATTAACAGTAAACTCCACCTGTTCATGAGATTTCATACAGAAAAAACGTAATCAAGAAAAGTAGTAGCAGGGCTTTACAACTTCTATTGACATTGAAACACCACAAACCTGGTAAGAGACCATCACCTTGAACATTATTGCAATATTCCTCTCAACACTCATAAAAGCTGGGATGTGTTTATTTCCTGTCTCCATTAGCAGACTGTCAACCCCAGAAGAGCAGGTGCCCTGTCTATTTTATCCACTTCCACATTCCCAGTTCTGGAGCAGAACTTATTTATCAAATAATGAAGGAAAACACAAGAGGAAGCCTCATCCTTGAGGTTAAAATTAGTTTCTTCATTCTCAAATTGCAGCTTCAAATGGCTTGAGAGAATAATATGTAGAGCTAACATTTTTCTTGAAAAACGTATACTTCTAACATTTAATCCATTATACTAGTATAAGCTTACATATGGTAAAAAATACCATCACTGGAGATTAACTTTTTGTGTAAAATCCCTTTTTGTTACGTGAGTTTATTACAAACTGCCAGACCTCTGACTTTCATGAACACATAAAGGACATATTGGATAAGAGAAAAGTGTGGCCTCTGCTCCCAGGGGAGAAAACTCATGAAAATGTTCTGGAGATACTGACATCCTGCTTTAGACTGGATTAAATAAAATAAATGTGTTATCACTTTTGTGACATAGAAGACTATTAAGACAGAGATTTCTGAGTTATCCATATGTGTACGTGAGCCCTCGGAGAACATTCAGAATGACTCTGATAAGAAAATAAAATTGATAGAAAGAGCCCTTGTAGCCTTTAAAGAGACTTGCCCTTGATGCCAACATGAACTGGAAATTTCTCAGGGAGTTAAACGTTCAATTTGATCTACTGCATGTAAAAGAAAAAACAATTCTAATAAGGCACCTATGAAGTATTTACAAAATCTACTCCCAGTCTCCTGCTTCCAACCTTCTCCTGACTTCCCTGTATTTAAAATAATAGTATCAGCAAGTAAGTTTGAAGCTTTAAAGTCATATCTCACCACATTGCATTCCGAATTTCTTAAACTCGAACTCTCCTCTTTGTTTCCTGACCGACATCTTAATTTACTGCCCTGGTTTACAGACTCAGTGGATGTGATGTGACTACTTGGTTTTCTTTGGTCACTCAGCCCCAATACATCATCCCAGCATTGGCAGAAGTTAATTTCTCTAAAATGAATCTTATCATAGCCCATCCTATATCCCATATCCCATCCCTTACTTGTAAATTTTCACAGAAAAGTGCCCAAATTCTTAGTATATCTCACTTCATTCTGCCATATTTGAGGCTTTAATCATACTCAGTTGCTCATACAGCCCTGAAAATCCCCTGCACTCTACCCTGCTGGCTCTTTAGTCATATGTTGACAACACTCCTGAGGTTCCTTACTCTCCTCTGAATAATGCACTTCTGGATAATGGACTGTATAATAGACTCACCCAGGAAATTATTCTTTTCATTCTTCTGTCCCCTGACTCAGAGTACCTGGGTTCTCATCTTGATATCACCACTCACAATCTAGATGCCTTTGTGAAAATATATAAGCTCACTGCGTCAAAGAATGGCTCAAAGAATGGTTGTGAAGATTATAAGAGAAATATGGGAAAACACAATGTGTCTGGAAGATGAGTATTTAATAAGTGATCTTAATTTGATTTTCAAAACTAATCTACAGGCTCTTTCATGTCATATTGCCCATAAGACAGTCCTCCCATGTTAGGCTGTAAACATGAGAAAAGGCAGTGTTTGTTTTTATGTAGATTTCTAGTATCAAAAACAATATCTGAGATAATTCAGCTTTCAATATTTAATGTCTATTGTTTTTATAGTTTAGAACTACATTTGGATTTACAAAGAGATATGTGTGATTGCCTAATCCTCAGGTAGCGTATAATGTATTTTTGGAAATTAATGATACATAGAATGCTAGAAATTACTCTTGTCTTCAAAACCCAATTCCATATACCAAAGCAAAGACAGCATGTGATGTCAAGGCAGGCACAATCTTTGAGGATAATTAGAACTGGGGAATATTCTTAGAAAGGGTGTTAAAATAATAAGAGTGTATAGGAACACTGGGTTAAAATGGCATGGAGGAAGAGATGACCATGGTTACACCAACTGGTTTAGATAGAAGGTTTTTGTAGGGTAGTGTATAAAACAGGTCATAAACTATAATGCTTACAGGTAGGTTAGATAAATGAATAAAGCAGGCCAGGAATAAAGCAATAAGAATGTGAGGATTCCAGAAAACAGAAGGGACTCCTTCCTGAAGACAGGAGGCAGCCTCCCCTCAGCCCTGTCCCTTGGGAAAGAGTTCCCATATTGCTAGAGGATGTATTTTTAAAATTGAGATCTCTTCTGGTTTTCAAAGAGGAGTAAATATTTTCGATGTTATTTAAAACACTATGCAGATCAAGCAAATTGTCCTTGTCAAAGAATGCTGTCCCTACCTGCCAGTTTGAAACCCTTTGGGAAAGTTTGAGGTGGCCATATGTAGGTCTAATTGCCAGTTGAGACATTTATAATTCATATGTTAGTAGGGAGCCATGGAAGGTGTCTGAGCAAAAATGTTACATGCTCAGAAATGTTTTAAGCAGATTTTCTAGGAAATTGATTGCAAGAGAGATTATTGAAAAAAAAGAAGAAGAAGAAGAAGAAATTGAAAAGCAAAATGTCCAGTTTGGAAATTAGTATTCTAATTCAGGCATGAGGTATTAAGGTCCAAACTAAGGTGTTAGTTGTGGGACTATAAAGGGAGTGATCTAAGGTTCAAAGTAAACCACTTAAGCGTCTCTCTAATTTTAGCTGATTCAAATTAGTTTTTTGTCTGCCCAAGTTGTACTAATTGCTCCCATTTCTCTTATTTCTCGTTTAATCAAGGGATTTACATAAGTGAGCTCATTAAAAGAAAGTCATGCCTCACCAAATGAACCTTGCCATTTTGTGTAATAATTATAGCACAAAAGGAAAGGTTAATCTGATTATATATAATAGGATAAACAGAACATTTCCAACATCTGTGCTGAGTCGTCCTAAATGTTTCTTAGATGTCCCCCAACAAGTACAATCTCACGTGATCTTCAGTAAATTTCATCTTTGCACTCCAGCTTTTAAATGTAAGAGGAATATAAATAAGCAGTTTTCTCTAACCTGAAAGTGCACATCATATTTTAAAATGTACAGGTGTTATAAAGAACCTCTTGGCTAAAGAATTTGCATGCTGCTACGGAGACAACCAAGAAAGACAAATCTGTGCTTACTGTTTGGTGATAAAGCATAATTACCCGGATTTCTCCTCTCCAGGGTGTTAAATTAAAAGGCAGTGGTTAATCTATGGCTCATGTTAGTCTGTTTTTATGTATTAATAACATAATGATTATGGGTAATTCCCTTTCTTATGAAATTAAAAGCTTTCACAGGAACATCATTCAACTTAGCAATGATTTGCATTACTCCCAAATACAGAAAGAAAACCGTTATGGATGTGTGCCAAGGCACTTTGGATTGTCGTCTCATTCTCTGAGTTTTAGAGGGATATTATTTTTAATTTTAAAGTCCTTTCATTCAACTCCCACACACCAATCCCTGTCTTGAGCTTTCTGAAATGAATCCTACAGCCAGCAAAATCAACTCCAGTCATTTTATCCCTAAATCATGCACCTGAGTTTAGCACCTCCCACAAGGGTATTCTTGAGGATGGATGTGACCCAGGTGTTCAGGGAGGGGGGCGCCTTGGTCAAACTTGCTTTGTTCATTTGCAAATGAATTGGCTGTGTTGGTTTCAGTTAGTAACCCAATTTTCCAAATAATTTTTTTCTAAGCCACACTGATAGACTCTGACATAAAAAGTCTCTCATTCCAAAGTGTGCTTGAGGTTGCCACTCCCATTCTATCACTTTTTAACATTCTCTCCTTTAATATTTTGTTGATTTCTTGCTACTTCCCAGTTCCCCAGTGATTCTGATGAGAAATTTTACATATGGTTAAATGGCAGAAACTTAGGCTCAATTAAAAATAAGCCAAGTAAGTAGTCCATTTTAATGAGAAACAGAAAAACTGGGGGAATTCAAAGGATTGTTAAGTAACATAATGTTCTTGGTGAATGACTTATTTGCATTAATGCTTAGATCAGGAATATTTTTGAAAGTACATGCAGTGTCACGATGTGCTGGGATTTTATTCCATTGCGTTTCTGTTCTGTTTCATTTACTAACCTTCTTCTTATTCAAAATGATATCAGTTAAAATGTTTTATTAGGCAGAACTTCTCAATTTCTCATGTAAGGGTGGTTGAAAAGATCAACTTGAAACACAACACGGTATTCTGAAGTGCCTTCTCAATCATCAAAGAAGTACCTATACTTTTATTATCTAATTCTTTTTATTCAATGTAACATATAAAACCCTCCAGTTCCTTGAATTTAAAATTTAAGATTTCAACTTTTCTTAAGGGCCTTAGAGAACCACATAAGTTCAATTGCTTCTTGCTGCCCACTGCTGCCCCATTGCAGTTCTACCCCTTCTTCCCGTAGGCATCATCTAACATGAGTAATGCATACGGAGTTTGTACTTTATTTCCTTTGTTAAAAAGAAGCTCAGCAGTCGACCAGGACTAGACACTTGAACGCATCTGACTGATACTTTCTAACATTGCTGGCATCCTGGCTGTAGTCTCTTCTTCCACATGCCTTCTCTTCAAGGATCGGCCCCTGTCTTCCCATGCCATCAACTATTATTGGATATAACGGGCTATATCTCTATCATGAGCTGCAAATGCCTATTTTCAATTGCCTGTGGGCCGTGTTCATTTGGGACCCGTCTGAAGAGTCAAACACTAAGCCGTAAAATTGCTTATGCTCCCTCATCTGAAAGCTGTAACTTGTAGATTACTGGTTATGTAGTAGAAAGGTAATACATTCTTTTAACCAAAACACCTACTCTTTTGGGAGTTTACCATGTGCCAAATACTAATTTAAATCACTCCTATGTATATATTATCTCATTTAATCCTTTAAACAACTTATGAGAAAATACGTATATACTATTAACTTCATTTTAAAAGGAAAATTGAGGCATAAAGCCAGGTAGTTTGACTCTGGAAGTGATTCAGGTCCCCCTCACCTAGGGCTGGACGTGGACCCCAATCTCTAGGCCTAAGTGGGCTCATAAATGGGACTGACCAATATTTCATCCATGCACCACTCCCCGGGAGGAGTGACATCCCCCACAAGACCACATTCCTACACAATGTCAGTTTCAAAATTAACTTCTACTCACAGGCCTCTGGCGCCAACAGCTGTGACGTTTTTTAGACATGCATTCTATTTCCCCAAACCCCCTGCCCACAGGGAAGTAGAAACCGCATTATAAGCCCTTACACAGAGAGCCCAAATTGACAACCCACTTATGACCCTCTTGCTACTGGAGCTTTGTTTTCCTTCTTTTCTTATCTGTAATCGAATGTGTCCTGTCTCTTACTTGTGGCCATCTGAGAATTCATTCCTCCATTTCCGAGACCAAGGACCCGAACAGAGATATCCCAATAAGAGAAGCACTGTTTTTATACAATTTAACTGCCTCCCTATAATCTCGAGACTCTAGGCTCAAATATCAAGTTCTTCTGTTTACTAGCTGGTGACTGTGAGCAAGTGACCTTATTTTTATGAACTTCAATTTCTTCATCTATGGAACGGATAATCATTTTACCTCACAGGGTTTACGTAAGGAAAGCCCTTTACATAGGGTGATCAACCCATCCCAGTTTACTTTCCCAAATTTAGTTCCAAAATTTCCACATCTCAGAAATATCCTGAATCCTGAACAAATCTAGAAATCAGGCTATTCTATCTTTATATATAGATAGCACTTAATGAATGTTTTTGCACTCAAACCTGTTTTACTATCACATTGTGTTAATACCACTTTCATAAAAGATCTAGCAAGTCCTTTTATTCCCTTGGTTACTTCTCCAGGAAGAATAACTCAAAAATATAGCTACCATTTACTTAGTACTCAACTGTGTTCTAGGCACTGTTCATGAACTCAAATGTTCCTCTGTCACAGATGAGCTACAAAGACTCAAAGAACTGAAATGTCTCGTACTGGTATTCTAAGGATACTCAGAAATTATGGAGCAGGTATTGAAAAACAGGTCTCTTTGACTTCAAATAGCTCCATGCTTTTAAATATCCCTCCATATTTACCATAGCTCTGTTGAGCTAATCATGACTTTTCTGTCTTGAATATATTTATTGCCAACCTAAACTCTACAGCATGACACTCAAGGACCATTTTAAACTACCCCAAACCCACATTTCCAGATTCACTTATTTTAATTGGGGGAATTGATTCAACTTCACCATTCAGTAAAAGCCTGTTCTTCTTTAAATAGAACATGATTTAAGTATATAATAGGAAACACTCAAGCTTCATGTCTTATAAAACTGTATTGAAATGTAGGTAAGCTTGAATAAATACAGTCCAATATCTTTATGATAACTCTCAAGACCCTTTATACTATCACACTTACATGCAATCTTTTCTAATGTACCCTATCTTTCATTCCCAGTGGGACTCTTACTTTACCCCAACACTAAAGAATAAATTAGGACACTTTCAAGTCTTTATGACCTTGTTCATGCTGTGCCTTTTGATTGGATTGTCCTCTTCGCCATGTAAATTGCTCACATCTTTCAAGAATGCAGACAGTGAGGCACAGAACAGAGATGGTGTCTCAGTCATTTTTGCATTTGTAGTGCGTAACACTATGCAAGGTGCGCAGTAAACTCTCAGTAAACACTTCTTGAGTTCATTGAAATGATTGTCTGTAGTCACTAAGCAGTGACAGAACTGGACTAAATTCCACAACTCAGTTCCTAGAGTGGTGATATTTCTGTTACACCAACTTGTTTCCAAGTCTTCTGGCAGACCAGAGAAAATCAATTAATTTATTTTTTTCTCTATTTCTTATTGAAAATTGTTAGAGCTGATCCCTGGAGTTGTTGTATGCAAGAAAAGCATTTAAATGCAGAAAGCAGTGAGATCTTAAGAACATACAAATATGTCTCATTTTTTTATTTTATCGCTTAATATCTTATTAAGCTAAGAAAAGTATACAGTGTATACATTATGTAAAATTCTCAAAACCCCCCAAAATGAAGAAACATATATTTTAAATCCCTTCTAAATTCATGACATCTATAAATTGACATTAATATTTAATTCTAATCACTGCTTAAAAACTCATAACATTGGATTCTACTCTATTGATAATTTCTATATTAGATCAAAACACCTCTATCACCACTATCACAAGACCATTTATCAGCTAAGTTATATATTGTACATATTTAATTTCAATTTATTTCTCTATCCTCTTATCTATAGACACTCAAATTACCAAATAGGCAACAAAAGAAAAATAGGGACCAAGAAAACATGAGCAGGTAATAAATTATCAGTCTCTGATTATATACCAGCATTAGAAAAATCAATGTAATTTAATTGCATTCACATTAATGATGATAGCTACATAGATTATTCCTTTACCTTCTGGAACTGGTGGCAGTATTATTTATTGTTCACTATCCCTTGCATACATCATTACAAGACTTCCTCCATGCAAAAGGCTAAGACATCCTAGGGGTCGCTCTGTCCATTCTTCATTCTGAACACTTAATGACTAGGCATAAAATGTCCTATTTTTTTTTAGTTTCCCCAATTCAGCCATCAAAATCCATTCCTAGAGAGAAACTTATACAAATTACACACATTGTACTATGAATTTATAGTATTATCATTCCTCAGAATATATTGTCCTTCAGACCTACCTCTAATGTAAGAAATCTCCTATTTAAGGGATGTGAGGAAAGATTCTGGAGGCACTCCTGCAATTACTATGCACAAAGGACCATGGAAAGAGAGTTGTGTCAGTACTACTGCTGAAAATATATATTCTTTATGTCCTTTGGCCAAAAAGTATTTACTTAGTGCCTGCCATGTGTCAAGCACTGTGTTACATCCTATGGATACAGAAATGAACTGAGTGTGCATTCTAGTTAAGGTGACAAATATGAGGATGGGTGATCATTATGCAATACAATGACTGTCATAAGAAAGGCAGGGGTAAATGCCATGGAAACAGAAGGCAGCGTGCCTGATTCAGTCAGCAACGAGTATTTATAAAGACCCAACAAAATCATAGGTATAGTGCTAGGTGTTGAATTTGTGTACTAAGAATATTTTTAAATTAGAAAGTAGAAATCTTTCAACATTTGCCACAAATTATTGTTTTTTACATTTATAGCAATCCCTGTGTTGCTTCAATCAGCA
>NW_003852459.1:1187020-1200482 GCF_000181295.1 Otolemur garnettii
TAAAGGAGGACAAAAAGGCTCATTTGATGACCATTTTTTCACATGTTCTTACTGATATTTCCCAGAATAAACAACCATCCCTATTCACAACTAAATATATTTAGGTAAAATATACCAGCGCCTGGATCCGGGATGCCTTGTTTTATTGATGATACCACAGGAACAACACCACAACACAGACATCTTCAGGATGCCAGAAAGACCCCCCTTCTCACAGGCTACTTTTAACAGGGCTCAATTGAGTAGCTGGCCTACGAGTCAGGTTGTCCCTTTAGGAATTGCAGGTCCTGATGCAGTGGGTGGTGGCGCTCATGAGTGCATGCACACCTACGCACTTAGAAATATTTTTAAAAATAAAATAACAAAAGGTAGCAATTTTGGACTATTTTCCCAAAGCTTCAAACCTATATTTAGTTACATTTTGTACATGGCTTCTTCTTCTGACTTTTCATCATAGTCATAAGGGCCATGTGTCAGGGACTGAATTTTATCTCTCCCAAATTCATACGGTTAAGTTCTAACCCCCAGTACCTCAGAATGGGACTATAATTGGAGATAGGGTCTTAAAAAGGGTAACTAAGTTAAAATGATGCCTATAGGGCGGGCTCTAATCCGACACAACAGTGTCCTTCTAAGAAGATACTTGGACTGGGGTGTACATTTAAAGAAACAACCATGTGAGGACATGGAGAGAAGTCACCACCTGCAAGCCAAGGAGAGGAGTCTCAGAAGAAAGCAAACGTGCTACCTCCTCAGTTTGGGGCATCCTGCCTCCATAACCATGAGAATAAATTTCTGTGGTTTCAGCAGAACAGTCTGTGGTCTTTTATTACAGCACCCCTGATAGACTAGCCTATCAGCCAATTAATGTACAACTTTTACAACTTTTGAGCAGTGAGTTTTTTCAGTATTTTGGTAGATGTGTTCCAGGACAGACTGTTCTCACCTCAACTACTGTTGTGATTACAAGTAAGCAGTGATACATTTTTATGGAGAAACCGAGAGAACACTAACTATGCTCTCAAGTATTTATTAGACCCGAAGACTGGAAATTGTTTAGCTTATGACATTGTTGCTTATTGAGATATATTGGGGAAGGAAAAGTATTAAGACTTGTAATAAGTTAAGAAAGTGTATATCCGGTTATCAGAAGCTTTCCTGAGGCAGCCTGAAGGAATACAGCCTAGAGCAAAGGCCAGAAGAACCCTGAGAGCATCACTGGATATGGTGGATGAGGTTAGAGACCCAAAGGAAAAGAGAAAAGTATGGCTAAGGGGTAGAAGGCACATTTTGACAACTTGGCAGGATTTAATAAGATCAATGTCTTAGTGCCTTTAGGGGCTTTAATGGAATACCATAGACTGGTTGGTTTATACACAATAGAAATTTATTTCTCACAGATCAGGAAGCTAGAAGTCCCAAACCAGATGTTGGCAGATTGTATATCTGGTGAGTGCCAGTTTCCGGATTCATACATGGCTGTGTTCACAGTGTGTCCTCACATGGTGGAAGGGCTCTCTGGGGTCTTCCTTATAAGGGCACTAACTCTATTCACTAAGGCTCCACCCTCAGAACCCCATGACTTCCCCAAAGGCCCCTCATCCAAACACAGTCACATTGGGGATTAGGATTCAATGTATACGTTTTGGGAGAACAGAGAACACATCGAGTCCACAGCAAAAGACAATGTTTTGGCTGAATACCATTTCTAACATTCAAATTGAATATTATTCTTCTTATAATACTAGCACAATCCTCTTTAGCCTTTGTGTATTTTCTTATTCTTTACTCTCAAAATTAGTCAGTTTTTCTAAAATTCTCCTTCTACATTGTCTTTTAAAATAATGAGCAAGATAAACACTATTGAGAACCCCCAAATTAACTATTCTATCAGAAATTACTAAACATTGCTTTTATTTCTCTTGACAAAACACATTCAAGGATCAAAAATCCACGACCAGTGACCCTGTGTTTGTCACCATAAGTTATAGAATTGCAGGGAGCTTCTGAGCACGGAAATGTGAAGTATTTCAGGATTAGTTTTTTTTTTTTTTTTTTTTTTTTACTCAAATGCATCCCCTGTTGTTTTATCTATAAGGGTTAAAATAATTTATCTTGAAAATGGCCAGAATAAGAGCAATTCTGAACACTGCAAGATCTGTACCATAGAGTAAGCACTCTAATAATTTCCAGAATAAACCTTAACTGGAAACTTTTTTAAAGTCTTAGATTCAGATAAAAAAGGGCAAATAAAAATATAGTAAAAAGACACTTTTGCTCATATTTAGAATTACAAATAGGTTACAGAGGACATAGAGTTCATCTGAATGTGAACTTTGATTATGGATAAAAACAGGTCATCAGAATGTTCATTAACTTGAAAACTTAGCCAAGGTAGGACTGACTCAATTTAATGACCACTTTCACCTATTCTGTGTCAATAAACTATCAGCAAAGTTAGAACAAATCATTCTCTGCATTACATTGATTTTGCATCATTAAATTTCTTTTCATATACATTCCAAGAGTAACCTGGTAAAATATATTTCACACTGTATAAATACCTACCTGATCTCATTGATTGCCTCTGCTGCAGTGATCTGGCAATTATTCTTAATTTTTCATACTTGGTCTTTAAGATAGTTATACTGTCAATTCTCCTAATTTTACCATCCCTTCTTTATTCCTGTGATTTGGTTAGGATGTTAGCCCTAATGAAAAGCTGTACATGAGACACTCAGTACCCCACTCCTCACTGGTGGTCCAGGCACCACCCATGTAAGGTGGACCCACGCTGTTGATTTGGGAAGTGGCCTACCTCTTATACTAGCTATCCAACATTCTCTCTAGAATATTGGAATCAGAACAAGGAGAAGTTTGGTAGTTTAGACAAATAATAAAATCTGCTGTTGGATTCATTTGGCTATCAAATATGCAGAAGAAGAGAAAACTGCAGTGCAGAGTAAAAACAGTGAAGTAGAATTGCAGAGAGATGAGACCCATGGGGAGATGGATTAGGAGAGAGCTAGAGAATGGATGGGAGAGCAAAACCCAGAAGGCAAGTAGCTGCCTCAGCTCATGTCAGTCCCTAGTGTAGCTTAGGGCTATCCAGAAACACGTCCCTTCTTCCTGGTTTTTGTTTGCAACACTCCTAAAGATTTAAAATAAAAGTCCCCTTAATATAGATGTTAGATAATAAAGATAAAATCTATAAACGTTTTTAGTGATATTCATGGTCTCCCTTACCCTTAGGCACCAAAGTCCTACACAGAGTTCTCAGATTTCCCTATAGATTGGTCTGTCCTGATAGGAACATACCAGGAGGGTTCAGTTCAACTTGCCTCCCGTTCAAACACACTTCACCGTTAATCACATACAGCTTCATGTGACTTTAAGATAACTTGGCTGCCCCAGGGACATTTGCATTTTAGCTGTCAAGCTTCTCTCTCTCTCTCTCACACACACACACACATACACTTTGAGAAATGTGGGAAATACGGACATAATCTAAAAACAGAACCCTTAGAGTGTATAAAGCTGCTTACTCCAGCCACACAAAACACTAGGACTGCCAAGTTGATTTGAAAACCAAATGCATATAAATGGTGTTTATTTTTAATTATAATTAATGTTACCATTAACTTTCCCTATTTGGGAATATTAATGTTCAATGTAATATAAAATGGAAATTAAAAAAAAATTATAAAAGAAAATCTGTGATTCCTTGGAATAATATAGGTGGATTGCTATCCCCAAATAGCACCTTTTTAGTTTAATAAAATGCTATTTAAAAATGCAACAGAGCAAGTTACTATTTATATAGCATATAATTATACCAAATATAGGTCATGTTATCTTCAGCACAATGTGGCTGTGTGACCGGAGTAAGCCACCATTGGTCTCTTTTTATATCTCGTTGCTCTCACTTATAAAATGAGAATAATATTGGTATTTATCTCATTGAGATGTAATAAAGATTAAATGATATAAGCTATATAAAATCACGTAACAGAGTTGTTTTCCCCTAGTAAGTGTTTAGTAAATTTTAAATATTGTTATTATTATAAATCCTCACAGTCTTACAGCATACAAATACATTAGGCAGGCATTATCTAATCTCCACATAAAAGTAAACTCTACATTGTTTTAAAATAGTATTTTATTACTAATTTTTCAAAAGCCTCCCTAAACATCAAGTTTAAGACAAGACAGAGAACTGATGAGTCTTCATAAGAGGCTGAACCTAACTTAGCTTATAATTGATTCTGAATCTTTTTCAGGTCCAAAGCCTGTACAAAACAGCCAAGCCATTCTTAAGTTTACGTACATTTTAAAATGTGCTTTTAATTCCGTAGCAAAGCTATTAATGAAATAAACATACATTTTATCCAAGCGAATACTTCTTTAAATACTTTTCCAAAGTGCATTTGAGGAAATGGTGGGGCTAATGCACAGGCAATGAGTATAATATAGCTTAATAAATGCTCTATCTGTTAAACCGCAATGTTAATGCCAGAACAGGTTCAAATTCAATAAAACTCAAGTTTAATGTAGAAAGCATTTTATGAGCAGTTATTAGTTAAAATGAATTCTTTTATTATCCTAGTAAATTGCCAAATTGCTGGAATAAAGCCACCCAAATAACATTTAAATTTAAATTAGATAGAATGAGATGTCATAATATAAAAACAGAATAAGAAAGAATATATGTTCATTTCAAAGTATTATGTCACATTCTTCTATCATTCATATTCTTATAAATCTTTAGAAAAATATTTTTAAGAACCTCAAGTATTTGTTTCATGCCATGCTTGAAGATCAATCAAATTATCAATTAATTGATCCTTCATAGCCACACACCATGTCTTCTCCCCATCTTAGGATCATAAGCTTTACAGAAATGTTGGTTCC
The DNA here is from genome assembly GCF_000181295.1 of Otolemur garnettii. Classification (NCBI taxonomy): domain Eukaryota; kingdom Metazoa; phylum Chordata; class Mammalia; order Primates; family Galagidae; genus Otolemur; species Otolemur garnettii. The sequence continues at coordinate 1,191,932 of NW_003852459.1, forward strand.
CAGACTTGCTGAACTCAGTAACGCGGATTTCCTATCTGATTTGCTGTCTTGAACACTGAGCAGTGATATTTGTCAGCTAAGTACTATAGCCTATTTCCAGGCATTCCCTTAAGCTTATTCCAATATCTTTCCTGCCATTTTTAGTCTGCAACTGTCTGTGAATTTATGAAATCACCAAAGATTAAAGTTAGGAAAAAGCAAGGTAAAATATCAGCTGAAACCAGCTCGCTCTTCAGTATGAAGAACTACACTAAGCCTGTGATCTTTTGTTTTCTGGATCTAACTTTAACTCATTATATTTGAAAGCTCTAAATGAAATAACATATGAGAAATTGTTCTTAACAGTCATCTGTTGGATGACTAGATGACTGGATGGATCAATGAATGTTATTGCTGCCAAGTACTAATACTTGAAACATAATCTGTGATACGGTTTAATGTCTTCAGTTATAAATAATTCTTTTTCTCAAACAAATTTAGTCTTGAAGTAACTTGTCTGTTTTGAGTATTATATTTTATTTTGAAAGTTCATACTTTTTAGGTTTTGAAAGGTTTCCAGAAGCTTTAAAATGGCTTTCTCTTTCTCAATTCCTCCTTTTAAAATATCTGAATGTACCTATATATTTATACATTTTTTTCTTCAAAGAAATTTCTAAGTTTTAGCATTAGGCTTCAGACAAGTTTCTGTAGTCATAGACTTTAAAAGCCCATGACTTTGCAAGAAGCTGCATTTTTGAGCTAGCCTTAGAGTTGCAACAGAGGAAACACAAAATTATTTGCAAGGATGCCAACTAGGACAGGGCACAAACTAGGCAGACTTTTAACAAAGGGTGAAAAGCAGGTTCACGTTTCTAAATCAGAAAAAAAGATTGGAATATGTAGAATAATGGGATAGATTCAGATGATAATTCTGTTTTTGTTTTTTTTGTTTTTCTTTTTTTGAGACAGAGCCTCAAGCTATCCCCCTGGGTAGAGTGCCATGGCATCACGCTCACAGCAACCTCCAACTCCTGGGCTCAAGCGAGTCTCCTGCCTCAGCCTCCTAAGTAGCTGGGACCACAGGCGCCCACCACAACGCCCGGCTATTTTTTGGTTGCAGCCATCATTGTTGTTTGGCGGGCCGGGGCTGGGGATTCGAACCCGCCACCTTAGGTGTATGTGGCTGGCGCCTTAGCCGCTTGAGCCACAGGCGCCGAGCCGATAATTCTGTTTTGTTTTACTTAGAGAAGAAACAGGAAGCTTCAACAAACTTGTACAGAAGAAATGATAATGTCAAAATAGCTAAAGCTGTAAATTTGCTTTATAATTTTTTGTTGTTGTTGTAGTTTTAGTGTCATCTTCCTTCACTCGACACTTGATTGAGATCAATGATATGGGACTAGCATGACCCAAGTCTGCTTTTGGACAAGTAGACTGTTTGGGAGGAATTATTCTTGTTTGACTCAAAAAGAACATCAAAGTTAGCAATTTCCGTGCTTCTTTATTTATAAGAAAACAGCTTAACTCAGAGCAGAGCAGAAACAAAACACAAGCTAGGTGTTGCTTCAAAGACAGTGGTTGCTAAAGTAGCATATCAAACTTGTGAAAAGGTTACATTTCCTTATGGGACTACAGAGTTAGCCGGGGACTATTTATTTGATAGTCAAAGTCAAGGACCTGGAATTCAGGTAGAACTCAGCAGCTTGCCTTCAGCAATGGGGATTTCAGTTAGAATTCTACATGGACCCCTCAACCAGAGCAGGTTAAAGCACACATATCTTTCAGGTAGGACACAGCATAATAAACGATGAGGCGCGCAGAGCTGTCTGTAACCTTGCAAAAGCCAAGTAAGACGTTTTAACACATCTAAGATCACTCTCTCACCAGAGAATGGTGTTTCTGCTTTCAGCACAGAAGCTATAAAGGGGATTAGAAGCACTCCTTATAATGTTCAACAACTTCAGCTGCAAAATTGTAGTGCTCAAGTCCTGTAATTTGGTGAACAGGTATTTTTATGCCTTAGCGAGCATTGTACTTTATTTCACTTTTGAGAGTCACAGATGCTTGTGTTTTAATGAAAATTTCTTTTGCAAAAGTGACAATATGTATGCCTTTTCTGGGGTAGGGAGACGACTCCAGTTTTAGTGCTAGAACTTCAGTATTATGGTGTTTGGTGAGAAATACATCATTTAAAGTAATGAGGGAAAATTTCAGGAGGGATCAGGAGGAAAGTAAACTATTTCAGCAACAAAGTTTTAAGTTTAAAGTGATCAGCTCACCAAACTCGCTTCAAAGGAAGGCCACTGCTCTGCATATATTCTTGTCATTTGCAAAAGCTAAAAAAAAAAATTCTGCTACAGCCAACAGCTTTGGAGGCCTGCAATCTTTCTATAGCATGCTGTGCTCAGTTGTGTTCAGCGACTAAAAGCAATAACGCTTTGATTCTAGACTAATATGTCTAGCTCTGCAATTGATTGTAAGCCACTTTATGAGACAGTCTGCAATCCTTCCTGTGACTACTAGTCTTGATGAGCTCCTTAGCAAAATAAATTAGCAATTTTGAATGTTTTTACACCGCTTGCTGACTGCCAAGACTTTCTAAATAAACCCACTATATTTTACCCCCAGCATGATTCACAGGTGGGGATGCAATTCAGAGTTGCTTGTGTTTAATTTGGGTCTAGGTGTTGAGGTGCTCACGCAGTTCTTAGCAATATCTTCTCATTTGTGCTTGCTTGACCTGATTTGATTCCATTTTTATTTTTCTAAAGCTCAGAGGTATGATGTAAATGTCAATAAAAATTAATCTCTGGCCAAAACATTAACCCCAAAGGACCTACTCTATCTTAATAGCCCAGAAAGCAATTTTCTCTCAGCAACTAATTTGTAACTATTTATTAACTACATATTAATATTATTCAGGACCAACACAACTGACTTTTTCAGGTATGAGTTGCTGAAAAAGTCAAATGTTATGGGTAATACTAATGTGCCTGGATGATTGCCTTTATGTCAAATACCTACTCTTTATGGTTGAAAACACAGATTTTCCTTTAGAGCATTTTAAGCTGGCCGGTGGTGTTCAATTGACTGATACAGTGGCAAAACTCCTGTGTTTTCCAAATATCAGGTGCCACACTTGGTGGCAGCATCAGCTCTAGCCACATTGGCCTGCCAATATAACTCAAAGTATCTTAAATGCAAACAACAGTTAACGCTGAGTCAATCTAGAGCTGCTCTTCTGAAATTGTCAATACAGGGATCGGCCGGTGCTAAATGTCACCTTGGTTTTAGACTAAAGGAAGCTTCTCTTTCTCTAAAAATAGCAGATCAGCAAATTTACCCCAGGTTGTCAGGGCCTGGGACTGGCCAGGTTTCTGACCTGGCTTAAGTAGGTCCCAGATGCAAACGGCTATACTACCTTGCTCAGTACAGTTTCTCTTAGGTGATTGAGGGCTATCTAATTTAGCTGGAGATAGAGAGTATATGTGTCTTAGAGAGAGTAAAGCACTCTTCTTAGAAAGATAGATCTGACTCTTTAGCAGAGCTTGGTAATCTTCAGCAGAGAGCCACTGTGCTGGCGTTCTGCAGGCAGGAGAGGAGACAGAGTCAGAGTAAGCGTGTCCATGATAGAACGCACATGCCTCTTGACTGCCTTCTCCTCCAGCCTAATATAAGGCTGAGCTCGTGCCTCTCACCACCACAGGTGTAGAGACTGCCAATTCATTCACCACTGCTCTCATCTTGCAAGCTCTCTCCTGCTTGTTAGAACTAAATCCCTCTCCATGCCCTTTTCACCAAGGTGTTCCACTATAGGTATTTCCTGTAACTCACTCCTCCTAGCCAGAAGCTATACAGGCTGCTACACCAGGCCTTGGGACGTTTGTTTAATTCTATTCACTTCTGGCACAAGAATAATTATAAGCACATGAATAAAGTCTATTGCTAATATAGAAAATAATGATAATTGAAATTTGAAATAAGTAAAGATTTCAGAGATAGGATATTAATATACTTTTCAAGGATAAGATATTAATATATAAATACTGAAATAAAAATGTAACCGATCTAATCTGGCTCCTTCTATGAGACAAAGTTTGGTTTAGCCTCTTTGAATAACCATATAAGTATAGCTGAGAGTAAAAATTATGAAAACAATTAAATAAATCAAAAAGGACAGAGGACTATATGTTGACATTATTTGACTTGTCAGGACTACAGTTAGAAACTGGCCACCCTGGCTATGGTTGAATCACTGGAAAGGAGTTAGTATACGTAATTATCAGAGCTTGTAAACCATCAATTCAGCTATGGATTTTGGCAGGAGGAGGATGAATTACTAGAGAAAAGAACACTTTGCCCACTGGTAGAGATTTCAGGGTGAATGGAGAGACACACAACACTGGAAACTTACAAACTCTCAGTTTTTCCTCCTTCATCCGTAGACTTGAGATTTATTGGCATTTTACCCTCTGATGTACCAGATTATTCTTCCTTGTTGCTTGACTACCTTTGGTGATAGCTTTAACCATGTTTCTTAGGCATAGGATGATCTATCTAATATGTTCCAGCCTAGTATATGGCACTAACATACGTATATTCAAGAAAATAATGCTTTTATTCACCCCAACTCCAAACCCACCTTAAAGTCCTTTTATTCCGGCTCTCCGATTCCAGCCAGGAATGAGAGTGCATTCCTATATCATTTCTAAAATGTTTGAAGGTTTGATTGGTACCCTCAGGTACTCAATGTCATTTGTTAAAACATTTTTCCAATTCTACGAGAAGGATTGAAATGTTGGTCTCAAAGGCACAGAGTCACAGGCAGAGAACGGCTCCAGTGTATTGTATCTGTTGCAGTAATTATGTGAAAGGGTCAGGAATAAGAGAAAGAACATTTCCTTAGGAATTAAAAGTCTGTGTATGACTTATCTTGTAGCAGAGGAACAGAAGACTCGACCATTATAAGAACTGACAAAATATTTCACATCCTGTCAATGAGTTCTAGGAAAAGAAAATTCAATAATTTGGCTATTTTATTCAGAAGGGAATATGGGAAAATGTAAAAACAAACAAACAAGACCACAAAGCTGAAAAGTCAATCTTGTCAATGAATGAAGAGAAAATACATTGAAAACTTTAAAAATAAGCACTGGGTATTTTGCCTGGGGTTCTAAAGAAATTAGAGAAAATTTAATGGAAGTTTAAAAGTGAGTTTAATAAAACAGAGAAGCTCTCACTCCTTTTTCCATGATTTTTTTGAGTTTTTATGAGTAAGACATGTCAATCAGAAAAAACGCTTGTTGAATTTTATCTGAGACAAGCTTTACTATTATCTCTAATATTAAATCTCATGATACAGGATATAGCTGGAGGAGTGGCATAGGTTTAAAGTGGGTTTAGAGGCCAGGTGTGGTGGCTCACGCCTTTTGTCCCAGCTCTGTGGGAGGCCGAGGCGGGTGGATAGCCTGAGCTCAGCTGAGTTCAAGACAAGGGGTAGATCAGCAGGAGGCAGAGTGAGCCAGAGTGAGACCCCATCTCTACAACAACAACAGAAAAAAAACAGCCAGACCTTGTGATCCCAGCTACATGGGGGGGCAAGAGAACACTACAGGAGGAAGAAGTAAAAAAAAAAAAAAAAACTTAAAAAAAAATTAAAGTGGGTTTAAAAAGAGCATTTTGTACAATGGATTAAGCAACATTTCTAATGGTTGATTAATCCCAATACAATCTTATTCATTCTTTACTCTGTTTCTTAGCACATTATTCAATGACTCCGAGTTTTAGTTTTATTTATTTTCTTGAATTTTCATCTGGCCTTAATAGTTAATTATTCTTTATGTCACAAACAAGACAGAACTATAAAGTAATAGAAATTATAGTTGGGTCAGTAAATATGTAACAGGGTGCCGACTCAGCACATAGATAATTATAAAATCTTAGGTCAATCATATTGCTTCTCTGGGCTCCATTTTGCTCCTTTGTAAAACATTAGATGACACCTATGCCAATTTTTCTCAACTATTTCCATCAATATATTCCTAATAGTATGGGAGATGCAAAGTGATTTGGAAGGGGAGATGAGAAAGAACTAGACATACATAAGCTTTGACATCTTCACATAAAATTTCCATTCTGCTTCATTCACAATATATTAGTATGTAAAACAATGTTTAACATTGGTTTAAAAACAAAGAATTATATCTGTACTGAAAAAATCAATTTTAGAAAACTTTGCTGGATTAAAGAGAGCTGTTACTAATGATCAGAGTTAGACAATTTCTCTGCTTTATTTTACAATCTTGTGACAACTTTGGTTTAGATAAATGTGACACATGTGGCAATGGTGTACTTTTAAAAACTTTTTGGTAACCTATGCCATTGAATAGAAATGACATGAATATAGTGGGAAATGATATAACATTTTAAGGACTACTTTTGTCGGCAAATTTAAGAAGTGGTATACTGCTGAGCTGTAAGTTTGCTGTTACCACGTAGTTGATACAAAACATCTCTAATCCGCCACCTTGTACCCCTGACAGTTCCAGGGAGTATTTCATCAACATGCAAAGATGGCTAATTGATGTCCTTCCTCACTAGTTCTAACCACGTGTAAATGGCTAGTCTCGTATGACTTATAATATCTATGGCCTCTTCATTCAGTTCTCAGGCTGTGTTTCCACTGCTACGTTCTCATCATCAGAATTTTGGCCTTAAGTTGTTGATTTAGTTGTAGTTGAACTACAAAATATCCACTCACTGAACCAACTTTTGTCATGAGCTATAAATGTGTTTATTTCCTCAAGTTGTAATTAGATATAATCTTTTTTTTCTTGGCCGGGGCTGGGTTTGGACCCACCACCTCTGGTATATGTGGCCAGCGCCCTACTCCTTTGAGCCACAGGTGCTGCCCTAAGTATAATCTTTTTTAAAAGGAAAGTAATAAATCAACTATGAGTTGAAGGACTATTTGTAGTACATTCTTCTTGCTTAGTAATACATAACTGTGAACTCATAATTTTAATTACTGTATTAAGATCATTGAAAGATAACCAAAAGAATGCTCTTGTGGAACACATTCCTTTTAGCGAGGCTGCCCAGTTGTTCTATCTTCCAGAGTATAGACTGGCTACCATTCCCAGAATTTTCCCTCTGATAGAACTGTAAATATCTACATAGAAGGTTATGCTCTTTTTTTTTTTTTTTTAGTTAGCATCATGCTTTAAAAAACCCTAAAACAAACACTTGCAGGTATTTTATCATTACTATAATAAAGATGAAACTTTGTTTAATCACTAATATCTACCATATTGTCATTCTAAGATAGTAAATGAAATTAACCTGTGAGGTCCACTTGAACAATCAGGTAGAGCTTTAAGTACATTAATGTGCATTGTTTGATTGTTTTTTTAAAAAAGTTCATTTTTTTTCTTACAAGCCCATTCAATAATATATATGGCATGAAGATATAGCCAATATTAATCTATTATACTTTATAAGCAAAGGGGCTATTGAAACTGATTATAAGTGAATGTCCATGAGGCAAGTTTCTTATTAATGTTTTCTTAATCATATTCCTTTGCTTACATAATAAATGGTGCTTTTATTCTAAAGTTTGGTTGGTTTTTAAAACATGCCAAAATAATCACTAAATGCTGTTACGGCTCTTAGATTTTTCTTCTTAAATAAGAATCTTAAGTACTCCTACTTCTAGATAGCGTGTTGTTACTTGCATTAATTTGCTAATAATGGTTGAGTTTATGCAATAGGGCCCTTAACTGTCAGACATATTATAAATAGTCCCTAGAACAAAACCAAATCAGTCATAGTTTTTTAAGATATTAGATTTCCTGTACTCTTCACAATATGTTGCATATTTATTTGTAGCTAATTTTTTAAATTCTTACATTCTTTCAAAATAAAAGTAATTTTCTATATAAAATAACTCAATACTCAGAGATAAATTAAAAAAACAGACTTTTTGATATTTGGGGGGGTTGAAAACTTAATTCTTCTGAAAGTGTGACCAAGCAAAACCATGTATTTGATAAAAAATAAGTTATGTAGCAAAAGTGTTATGAAAAAACTGAACTGATTTGACGTTACCAACTTTTCTTGGTGCAAATTAGCTGTAAAAAATTATTGATATGATGGTAAAACACCCTGTATCCACAAAACGTGAATAGCCCACTCCTGACTCAACCACATGCTTTACTCAGACTATTAAACAAACAAACCAGACTTTGCATTTTCTGTTACATCACACCAGAAACAAGCCCTAGAGGCCAGAGCTCCCTTGAAGCTGTTCCTGAGTTTTCCTTGCACAGAAAAATTTCCACCCTCTAATCTTTAGGTCAAATTCAAGTTCCTGGAGGATTCCTAGATGTCTACTGCAGTTTTTCACAAACACCAAAACTTTGCGCTTCCCTTGAAAAACTGATAGACTACAGAGTCCCAGAATGTCATACACTCAGAACCTGAAATCAGATAGTTTTGTGGCTTAATTTAGAGCACATTAATGCAACTAATTTATTATTAGCCAATTGTGTGTGTGTTAGCTAGTGATTGTTCC
>NW_003852459.1:1200727-1204348 GCF_000181295.1 Otolemur garnettii
TTGAGTATTACAAATTTAATACCGTTTTTTCCTTTCTTAAAATCTGCATACATGTTTTTTTGTACCCTCTGTACATAACATAGATAGATCTGTCCCATGTACAGGAGTATTGTTATTTATTGTTTTGGTATTATCGCCTTTTTATTTACATCATAGATATTCACCTCCAAGTAAGCACACATGGATCTGCTACTTTGAATAGCTGCATAGTAGCCATTGAATGGATTACTATACTTACTCAGTCTGCTATGGATAGATAATTTGGTAGCTTGCACATTTTTGTCAGCACGAGCAGCATTATAATAAATGAACATGGCTCTTACATTGTTGCCAACTTGTTTTTTTATTTATATAGTAGAGACGTCAGAAAGACAGTCAGAGATTACACACCTCCATTTTATAAGTATTGCCAAAATGCTATCAGAATGGCTGTTGGCCTTCAGCTCTCACCAGGGGTAGCAGTCTCTCAATCTGATTATGGAGGGGAAAAACTTTTATTATTATTTTAGTCCATATTACTCTGAAAACCAGTGAGGTTGGTACCATCTTTTTATAGATTTGCTGGTGATTTTCTATGTGAACTCCTATTAATATTATTTCTTATTATTCTATTGACTGAGGTGTATCTTAAATCAGTGTGTGAGACTTTAATCAATGTTAGTAGAAAGAAAAGAAAAATTACAGTTTTCCCACACTTGCACAGATGCAGATTTGATGAACTCTAGGTTAAAATTATTAGGGCATAGCTTTACAACTTCATAAGTAATGTTCTTTAGGATCAGACATAACAAGTGCCCTTACTAAAGTGAAGTTTGTTCATAGCATCAGAGACAAAAGATAAACTAAATATAGTATGGGATAACCCATATAGATTCTTTTATATTACTGGGGAACTTACCTTTATTTATTATTTTAAAGCCCTTTGTTTCATGGCAGTATTATCACTTAAATGGATTCTAAAAAATTGTATTAATTAAAATTGATATGACTTTATCTTTCTTCTATAGATAAAACTATGTTTTTTTTTCCATAATTGTATTTCATGACCTAGTATCTCTACTCAAATTATTACCTTCAGGCCATTCCAGAAAATATCCTAACGTACAAATTAGCAGTAAAAGGAAAAAATTACATATTTTCACATAATACACTTAAAGTTCACCAAAAATCTCAAACTAATCAGGCCAAGTGACACAGTAAGTCTATCTTACTTTATAATGTTTCCAGTTATGGCCAATCCTCATGCTTCCCAGAAAGACAAAAGGAAAGAAAAAGTCAAATGATTACTGGAAAGATTCATACTGATAAAACCTTTACTAGATAAGAAAGAAAATAACTAAATAAATCTGTACCTTGCTGACTTAAACAAATTTTGCAAACTTATTTACATGTTTCATGAGATTTGTGCTATGCATTTAGGTAGCATATATCTCAAAATGTTTTTTTTTCCTTAAATAATAAACCCATTTAAAATACAGACGGAAAATAAACTACATATAAGTATTTAATTGCTTTAAATTTTGTGATAAAATTATTTTGTTTTTCTTTGGAAAAATGTTCTAATTAGATTACTTCTAGAAAGCTGCAATTGTGTAATTTCAAGCTTATAGCTCTTAAAATTTGATGAGTAAACGTTCATGAATTAATTTTAGAACTTAGAAGACCAAAAATCAGAATAAATGAATGTATTTATTTATTCAAAATGCTATATTCCCTTAAAATTTATTGGTTTCTTGTTCTGTGTGACACAACATCAAAACCAATTATTATAACACAGAGAAGGTCTAAAACTCATATACAGGTCTGTCTATGTCAAGAAAATTTTAGCCAAATTCACGCCCTGAAGTTTAAGACTGATAATGTAAAGCCAATAACTGTTTGCTCTGCAGTGGTGAAAGAAAACAACTACAAAGTAGTTGTTTTTGTTTTTACACAATACCTCATCAAATGGAAATAAAGACACTAGCAACTATTTTATCCTTGAACATATGAGAGGGAAAGTGAGAACACTGGAGGATGATGTGAAGCCAGGAGTTCAAAATAAGACTGGGCAGCATAATGACTCCTAGTACCTACAAACAACTTTTAAAATTAGGCAAGCATAGTGGTGCACACCTGGTGTGCACCAATTACTAGGCTGAGGCAAGAAAATTGCTTGAGCCCAGGAGTTGAAGGTTGCACTGAGTTATGATCACAACACTGCATTCCAGACTGGGCAAGAGTGAGACTCTGTCAAAAAACTAAAAAAAACTAGAAAAGAAAGAAGGGAGGGAGGGAGCGAAGGAAAAAAAAAGAAGAAAAGGAAGGGAGGGTAGAAGGGAGGGAGGGAGAGAGGGAAGGAAGGGGGAGGGAGGGAGGAAGGGAGGAAGGGAGGGAGGAAGGAAGGGAGGGAGGACGAAGGAAGGAAGGAACGAAGGAAGGAAGGAAGGAACGAACGAAGGAAGGAAGGAAGGAAGGAAGGAAGGAAGGAAGGAAGAAAGGAAGGAAGGAAGGAAAGGGTGAGGACCAGTCAAACGTAAAGATGATTTCTGGTTAGGAAATATTCATAGTGTTCAACCTATTAAATGCTGCCATTGTAGTTGACCTTTTCTTTCAGTCATTTTTTAGTTAAGAAAGAATACTTCCTCATAAGCACCCAAACAATTAGGGGCAGAAAAATAATAGCAGGGGAAATAGGATGATAGCAATGATTACCACTGTCTAAATGGGAATGCACATTAAAAGTATACTCTCCTTTTCTTAAGGAGTTAAAAAGCTTAAGTAGAATAAAAACTGAGAAGATTTTGACATCTTATGTGGTACCGAGGTTACAACCTCTGGGAGAAGTCAGGGCAAGGTTTCTTTCAATTTAGAGATTGCTGTGAGTTAGTTAGAATGGATGGAAAGGATGTTTAGGTAAGAAATAATAGATAAAGTCTCAGAACTAATGAGAAATTTAAGCTCAATATCTACATTTGGAAAGATCTTAATATTTGAACTGCAAAGTTCTGTTAATGACATTTGGTAATCGTGAGAATGAATACAGCAATTGCTTTAATTTTTAGTAAAGAAGTACTTTAACAAAAGAAACACTTAAGCAATAAAGTATGTGAAAGTATTGCTAATGTGTTCCTTAACATGAATACCACTCTTGTTGGAAAGTATTAAAAGTTTTAGTGAAAGAACCAAAAAAAAAAAAAGAAAAAAAGAAACTATTAAGTAGGTCAAGGGGTCATAATATTGAAAACTTAAATTTAGATGTGTAGGACCATGGTCACTTGATCAAGGGTCAAGTAGATTTTGTTCTAGATTTTTGTTTGTTTTATTTAAAACAGTGATTTTTCAACCAGTGTGCCACGGCACATTGGTGTGCCATGAGAGGATCTTAGGTGTGCTGTGAAACGTTTTAAAGATCATTAATTAAACATGGAGGGTGATCGGTGGCATCACACCTATGGTTCATCTTACAAGGGTACATGTGAATCTTTCTAAATGTAAAATATAAATGTTTTACCATAATAACTAAGAAAATGCCATGAAGGCTATGTTAACCCGTTTGATGAAAATATTTCAAATTGTATATAAAACCAGTACACTGTACCCCATGACTGCATTAATGTACACAGCTATGATTTAATAAAA
>NW_003852459.1:1204947-1213758 GCF_000181295.1 Otolemur garnettii
CAAGTAAAATTAAGTTACACTAAAATCTAAAAACTATTAAAGAATTTTAAAGTAATTATCTCTCTAGCTCACATAGGTGGATAATTCATAGCTATCGAAACTGTCCTCCTTCATCTTATGTCTTCTGGTTATCAGTTATAGAAATTAAAATTAAGTTAATTTTTAAAATTAACTTCATATAATTATGAAGTCAACTCAACATATGTATCACATAATTCATTTAATAATTGGATGTTTAGACTTTCTGAGCCACATTTTTACTTATATAAATACAGACTCTAAAGTTGTCACTTCTAATAAAAACTGCTCAAATTCCATAATATATTACCATGGAATACTATTCAGTCACAAAATGATGGAGACTTTACATCTTTTTCATCAACCTGAGGAGTTGATACATTCTTCTTAGTAAAAGTATCACAAGAATGTAAAAACAACTGTCCAATATACTCAAAACTAGTATGAAGCCAATACATAAACTAATACACATCCACACAAGAGAAAAACTCAATCGAATTCAAGCTGAGGAGAGGGAGAGTGGAGAGGGGAGAGAGGAAGAGGAGGGAGATTCGTGTGCTCCCCCTAGTGGGCACAAGGTAAGGGTATATGGCACACAACTACAACAGGGATTTTACCTAAGAAATGCAAACATATAACCTAATCGTTTGTACTGTTATATTAATCAGAAATAAAAATACCAATAAAAACATTAAATTTCAAAACATTCCATTTTATAACACTTTTTTTCCCTCTGAAATTTACTTTAATGTTTTTTATAACCTATAAAGTAGGTTTCTAAAGTAAATTCAAAAACTTTCAAAAGTAAATTCAACTTCTCCAAATTTTAGGAGAAATCTTGTAAATTGCCTTGTCATTGCATCTAGAATTGCCCGAGGAGTAACACTTCAGTGTGAGATGCTGACTGAGTAAAATGTGATCAAAGATCAGAACGGTAGACATTTCAGAAGCTTCAATGATCAAGAAAAAATGTTCATCAAAAATTATTAAAATGTGGTGATTGGTTAAACTTACAGGAAGTAATAATAACGAGAAATTTTAGATTTTGTTAACCATAATGGGCATTTTACAATTCAGTAAAGGTTATTTAAAACATTAACCTTTTTAAGAGAGATAAGAATACAACAGTTTTTTTTGATTGACATGATATAACAAATGGTTTAGAATGTGTTTTCCATTTGAAATGGTATTTTACTTTAGGAGATTTAGTATATGGGGCAAACGCATGAAGCAGAAAGAACATAGATTTTGGCATCAGCTACCTGTTTCTGAATTTTAACCACTCAAGAGGTTAAAGAGTGGTTTAACAAGAGTGGTTAAAATTTGTCATTGATAAGTTTGAAAAATGATCTGTTTTATTTAAAATTTGTAATATGCTTCTATTACTATAATAAGAAGGTTGAAATTTCTACATTGAAAGTCGAGGTATATAAGCAATGTAAGAAATACATATGTAAACTGGCTGGCAGATAACAAGTGTTCAATAAAGGCAAGTCTTTACTACTCTCCTGATGAAGACTAAAAATTATTATTTATTAGAAAAAGGTTGATTTATAAAAGGAAAATTAGAAAATAAATATAAGCTGTCAACATATGACTTCTGTACAACATTATATAGCCATTAAAAATCATGTTAAATAATAAACAGCATGGAAATATATTCTTAATATATTTGAATAATGATACAAAACATATGTATAGTATGATGCCATTATCATTTTAAAAAGAACCATTTATAAACATATACATATAATTCAAATATATGAACCAAATATATAAATTATGATTACCTCTGGATAAGAGGTGATTTGTTAAAAAAATTAATTTGGTTTTCCAAATTAGAATTTAAACATACAACACTTTTGTAACACAAAAACACAACAAATGGTATTCTTTTTCAGAATTCTGAAATGTCAAGTTTCCTATAAAATACATTCTAGGGGCATGAGAGTTGATTAATTTGGATATACCCTTCCATATTCTTGAAGTTATAGTGAATTGGGGTAATATGTGAGGCGAACATTGTAACCCATTTCAAACATGATTAGAAGAGCAAGCCTGGAAATTACTCCTCAGTAACATCAATTGTCAGTATATTAATAAATAAGTGTTATAAAAGAAAAATAGGTAGCTATCCAGAGAACACTGGAATCAAAAGCGATAAAGTAGGGTGGCTTGTGAAAAATAATCCAACCAAATTCAATACATTTTCTTCCCAATGGCATAACAGAATTATTAGATTACAAGATCACCATTAAACAAAGCATGAGATGGAATAAATTATGAAGTCTGCTCACAGAATTGATTCCAAGTTGAAGTGGATACAATTCTCTGCCTGACACAGTGAGGATGGAGAGTAATAAGGCTTAAACAGATTTTGAAGGATGAGGAGGTATTTGGTAGAACTAGCATGTATTGTAAATTCTACTTCGATTTTACATCTGCATTGTAGCCTAGCATTGGGTAATAAGTAGTGCATTTAAAAAAAAAGTTTATACTAATTTGAAAATCCTTACAACTGATACAGATATACACACACACACATATCACTGCAAAGCCACTAATGTACAGATAGAATTAAATAGGCTAAAATTTATTGTAACAAGAGGAAGCAGAGAAAAGAAATCACGAGGGAAAAATCTTAGAGAAAGGTAACAGCAGGCACTAGGTAAGAACCTTAACAACTGAAACACCGTGAACTCATCAATCCTCATAGAGGCTCTGGGAGGTGGGTTTCATTCTCTCCATTTTACAGACGTAGACAACGAGGAACAGAAATATGTTAAGTAATTGGTCCAAAGGCACACATTAAGAGGCAGAACCAAAATTTGTATTACTTGGATGCCTTCCTTGTATCAAATTTCCATAATTCTCTGCATTGTGCTACAGTAATTTGATACAAGTTTGAAGTTCTATTTCATCACCAGCCTGTTCTCTACCTTTATGGATCCAGACAGCATGATTTAAGGACACTGACACTGAATTTGAATTCCTAGTTATCCCACCTTCAAGAGGTGTAAACTTGGTGAAATCATTTAATTAAAATCTGGTGTCAGTTTCCATATCCCTAAAAATAGGAAATGAAATAATCTCTACCATTTCTTCCAGGTTTTATAGATAACTCTTGTCTCAAAGACAGTACTTCATATATTTTTAAGCAGCTTTTAACATGCGTCATATGCGTTCTGGGACAAGGGGTATAAAGGAAATCAAAAGGTCTAAATTAAATTTGATGCGACATTATGGTTTGAACTGGTTGAGAGAAGTGTGTTGAGAGACTCATCAGGTTGTGCAAAAAACTAACACTTGGTCAAAGGAATAGAGGCGTCAAGGGAGGAGCATGCAGCTTTCTGTTGTTGTGGTTGTCGTTGTGGTTGTAAGCCTTTTCTATTCTAAAATTTCTACACTACAATCTTCCCCCGGAAGACAGTACTTTTAGCACTATCGTAGGGGAAGAGTAAAGCTCATATTCTAGAGAATAACAGTATTTTTCAATAACTGTAACAGCTTCTGAAGGTGAAACTCAGCTGGGGGAAAGTAAGGAAGAGGAACTTGCAAAGAAAAGTGTAGCGGGAAAGGAGGGAAGACCTTGTAAAGTAAAGGTCACCTCAGTTGTCTAGCACCTCTCTACATGGCATTCTGTTCAAGCTGAAGATTCTCATCATTCTTCAAAAGGGCTGGAGCAAGAGGCGTAGCGGAGAGAACTGCCTGGCCCGCTTCCTTTGTTCTGCGGAGTGCCGGTCCCAGAGCCACCGCGCCTCCCCTGGGCTGGTCTTACCCTCTGACTGTGAGCCTTGACTTCAATCAGGGGCCTACACAAGCACAAGCTCCTAATAAAGCATGAGTCTAGGGAATGATTCCTTTCTATTTCACTTTTATTCTTTTTTAAAGCAAGTAGCAATCCAGGGCTCTGAGGAATAATGATAAAATGCAAGTTAAGATAATTGTTCCTCTGGCCCCAAAGTTATGAAAACTGTAGGCTGAATCACCCCGGGAATATATCAGAGAGCTCTCCAGACTTACTCCTGAAATCTGACTTCTGCATCCATTTGCTATACACAGGTTGATTTGACAATAGCAACACAGCATGACTAGGAAGTAATTGAAATCCTTTAGGCCTCCTGCGAGTGTCACTATTAAAAGGCCTCTTTGGGTCGGTGTTTTAAATTCACATTTGAAATATTGCACATATGCTGTCCATATTTGCTTCACTTTGTTCTGGAAAGACTCACGAGCCCATAGGCTGTGGCAGACCCACATCACTGGTTGATTCTAATCTGCTCTCACATGCGATGCTTGGCTTAACAAATGTTTTCCTCGCATCTATTCCTTTAAAGAATCAGCTCTCTTCCTGTCTCCCTTCTGCCTGAATTTGCTGGATGGGGGAGGTGCCAGAAGTCCTGTGTCTGCCAACAGGTGGCCAGACACTAGATCAGTCTCTCTCAATCAGCAAGTCCCCATCTGCTATTTGGAATCTCCATGTGTTCATTCTGCTTATTACAGCAGCTGAGCCTTAAACTGGGTTCTTCGTGGGCTGTAGGCAGATGCTTAACAAGGTGAGCCAAAGGGAGTCTGGCCACGAGGAGCTGTGCGAAGACTGCCTCAGCTGGAATCTGTTTTTCCGATGTATTTCAGGCGCTTACCTAGAGCTTCCCCTGATAGCTTTACCACAGGACTTCACTGGGGCACCATCCAGACATGGTGATGTCACTTGAAACTTAAAAAAATAAAATAAAGTAAAAAAGAAGGAAAAAAGCTTATGCCACACTAATTTTTAGTCATTGCATTTTATTTTGAGTTGAAAAATGTTTTAGCTGATAGGAACATCTTGGTTTAAGCATTATTAGTTTCAAAGAAGGATCATAGTAGACTTTGAAGATAATCACATCTTGCCAAGGAAAGTCAATTTTTGTTCAGTGAACTATTATATAAAGATAGTTGAAATCAGAAATCATACCTCATGGAGTTCAACTCTACATTAGTGGCAGTGCAGTCCTAGGATGTGTTACATATTAGTTAGTAATAACATTTCTGAGGAAATCTGGCACTTAGGAAGGGAAATATGCATTTTGTAAAGGGCTTGGGGCAGGCTAGATGTGTCAATAAATAAAACCATCATATAAATTGTTTAAATATTTTATCTGAGGTTCAAACATTTTCCTAAAATGGATTTAAATTTTCAAAATGCTCTTGAAGGATTTTTTATTGCTTTTGTTTTATATTCCTATTCTGCCCATGATTACAAAATGGGGAAACCCTTTTCTACAGAAAATAATCATTCAAAAATCTTACATGAGATTAAACAGAGCTAGCGTTTGATAACCAGTAAAGAGTTTAGTGGGCCCAAGTCATGTTCTCTCACGGAATAAGCAGAGAGTGTGCATTAATAAATCAAAGCATTTTTATTCATTTAAGGTTTGAAGTCTATTGAGGTCCCCAGCAGACACAAAGGCAAAATTGTCTCAGGGAACCGTGGGCAGGCATTTGAAAAACATGCGAAGATCAATTTCCAGCTGAGCCAATTTTTGTCAAACATCATGTGGCTTGGCCAGTTTTGGCTTTCCTCAGAGAACCCGAAGCCTAAGGAGCCCGGCCTCAGCGTCAGCCCTGGTGCTGTGCAGGCAACGGGAAACAGGGAGTCCAGTCTCCAGATGGGACAGTCTGTAATTGGCTGAATGAGGACCAGGGCCTGGGCACAGAATGTCAGGCACATCCTTGCTGGCATCATCATTACTGATTCCAACTGCACCGAGAACTGAGGGGCTGCCAAGAGAAGAAGCTGAGCCATCCGCAGATCTGAATCACATCTGAACACCAGAGAGAAAAAAGAAAAGAGCTATGCATGCTAACGGACTTGAAAATAACTGCTCTAACGCACTGACTGTCGTACATGCTTCCTTGCCCATGTTTTAAGGCTACTCCTTTTTACATTTCTTTTCCACACTAGATATTTCCGGCATTCCTTTTTGTCCCTCTATCCCTGACTGCCTATTATGCTAGCTATAAATCAATTTTTATAGGCAAAAATTTGTGTCTGAAAATGCTGTCACTAATTGGAATATTTATGATTCCAAAGAAACTTGTTTCATTATTATGGGTGATAAGAAGCTTACCTATTTATATTTGAGTTATGCAGCCTTCAGATTCAGAAAGCTATCCTCAGCAATCACAGTAGGTACAGATGGCTGTCTGCATCCTGGGATTGGGGTTGAAGTCCATGCTCAATACTCCCTTCCCTGAACAACCAGTTTGATAGTTTTCTAGAGAAATGGCTTTCTTCCGGGAAACCTGCAGTTTGCTAGGTGTAAGGAATCCTTTTTGACAGGTAAGTAAGCCTGGCGGAGGCCAGTCTTTAAGCTGTGGCCTAGTAGACTCCAGGAATTAGAAAACAATAACTTAAAGGCCAAAACCAGATGGCTATAGTTACCCCTGAGGGGACACGGGGAGAAAAGTAGGAGGGAACAGAACATTATGACACAGATTGGAAAAGTAGGAGGTTGCCTCCAACAAAGTCCATTTGCCAAGCGCCATCCATTATGTTAATAAGGCAGGACATTTATCTATTGCATTATGCATGCAGTGGTTTCTAAACAAGAGAGCACTTCAATATTATTCAGAGAACTTCCCCCCAAATTCAAATTTCCCAGCCCCTAGATGACACCAACTCACTCAGAATTTGCAGAGATGGTGTTTGGACCTGTCAGAGTATTTCAAAAAGACTCCAGGAAGTTCAAGGCACTTTTCTGGGCCAGAATAAAAGTTGCAGCAACTCCCTTAGGTCCTACCTATACCCCCTTCAGCCCTCCTACAGGATTCGTGTTCAGCTTGTCTTCTATTGAGATGTGACCATTGGAGACGCTCTGCTTACTCCTTTGTTTGGTTCCTTCATATTTTTCCATATCAGCACATATAGCCACTTATTTCCCCCGAGAGCCTAGAGGGATAGAGATATGGGAAGGCTTTTACCTACGCTTTCATAGTAGCCAATCCCAGTACTTTGTCCTGAGACACAGTACCCATCATATATTGCTTCTTAGGCTCCACTAATTCCCAAATTTATAGCATTGAACAAAAGTACTTAACTGTCCTGTATCTTAGATTCCTCATCTGTGAAATGGAGATACTAACTTCATTAGGTTGTTTTAGGTAAGAGTGATTACATGTACAGCATTTAAATTACTGTTTGAACATATTACCTTTTTCCTCGCAGGAATCTCCAATCTAGATTTTGACTTTCCTATGGTGATTGAAAATGTGATCTCCTTTTTTGAACTCTTTCCTCCTCTGTTGTATGCCAATGTGCTATTCTGGCTCATCTCCCATCATACTCCATATTTATTCCCAATAATTTTGAAGGAAAGTGTGCTGCCCTTCACTCATTCAATATGGTCTTCCCCAAGGTAATCTTGTCAACTGCTTAAATGGTAGTGACTTTCTCATGTCCCCTGAATTTCAGAGTCAACAAATTATCCATTTGACTGCAGAACATCTGAAATCCTTTCCCTTTCATATAACTCCTTCTTTTCTGCAGTTCATTTAAAATTTTTAAAATTATGATTTAAAACGTTACCTTGGTAGCTATAATATTAGGAAATTACTACAGAAATTATGATTTTTAAAAATCTGTACATCTTCTTTCTGGTATAGATAGTAGGAGATAGGAATCTCCCAGATGCTTAAAATAAAATATATCTGCATGTATGAAAACAGTTTTTTCCTTTTTCTTCATGTGGGAGAGAATGTTTCTAGTTCATTTCACACAGTCCCAAGTCCATTACATGATGCTAAAATTAAGGTGGACAAATTTTTGTCTGATTCATCAAAAGCCTGGTTCTACCAATCCTTCGTCTTTCTGTAGACTGGAGTATTTTTGGACAAATGCTGTATAAGCATCATCAACTGAGGTTTTATATTTAGTTCAAGACTCTTACCCCTATAACTAATTTCTGCCTGCAGAGTCAATCCGTACAAGTATCAGTGAGAAACACATGCACAAAGAAATACACTTCACCAGAAGATGATAGGGAGTAGGTTGGCAGAATTTGAAAAGGGAAGGAGAAAGATGGCCATAATAGAAATTTCCTTAGAATTTTAAATATATAGCAGGCGTTACTATAGGGCAGACAATAGTGCATCCCTCACAGCTTTAAAAAGTTACCTTAACAAGTCATTTAGATTATAAGTTTGGAACACTTGGTTGTAACCTGATTGACTATTAAAGTAATTAAAGCAAAAATTATGTCAATTATAAAGTGAATTGAGGAGTAATGGAACCAGAGGAAAAGAGTCAAAATGACAACCTTGGCAACACTAACCACAGGTGACTCAAAAAGCAAAAGCCTCACTGACAGCCTTAGAATATTTTATATTCTAGTTCCAACGGCAAAGCTGTGCCTAATGTGAAGATGGATGGTAGGGTTGTAGCCAAGACTTTAAGTATTCTGATACCTTTGGCAATATCAATCCTATCAAAAATGGTTGTATCAGGCTATGCTTGCCTGAAGCTATTAAATGTCATATTATTTTAGCTCCACTAATTCTGATTCTAGAGCAACAGTCTGATTATAATTTGTCTCTTATTCTACAGCAAGAGAATGGTTTAGTTATGACAGCCCAGTTTCAGTTCCCTGAATTACATCTATTTTGAGAATTGGTGTCTGAATTATGATTTGTCTTCCTGGAAAGGTCTGTCCACAGAGAAAAATGCCCTGACCCTGCAGACCATCTTCCACATGACGCCACAGTCACTCAGATCCACTGTGCAGCTTTAGTTCAGGGGTTTAGTATCTCTCA
>NW_003852459.1:1214307-1215568 GCF_000181295.1 Otolemur garnettii
CTATCGTCATAAACAAAAAACAAGTATTTTGTTTATAGTAACGACTTACTATTTGTGGACTGATTAACTAAGGGGTTGGCAATTAGATATTGAAATTGAAAAAAAGAAATAATCTTTATTAAGTGCTTACTATAAACCAAGGACAACTTTGAATCCATTTTAATTAAATGATGAAATAACATCTAGATTATCTGGAGGAAAGTAAAGAGGAGGAGATAGATGTAGTGAATAAAAAATTCTTACAACATAATCGACATTGGAAATCTAGTCATCTGAAATAAATACTAATAAGAATGGCAATAAATTTAATTAAACAGGATCAATGTTTAAGTTATATAAATTGTACATATTCACAATTCTATATTTAGAAATTATATTTCCCTAAACACCAAAATGTATTTACACATAAAACACATTTAAAATGATCTATTAAAAACAGAGAGAATAATGGCGAAAGAGAGAGAGCAAAACAAAAAAAGATATTTAAGAAAAACAGTTAAAAGGTAATTTCTATTGTCAATATGCTTTAGCCTATTTTTATATTTTATGAGATCATGATTTTATTCTTTTAATGACATTTACTTTTCTTTTGGTTTCTGGGCATTTGTGTTTGAGGTAAGTTTTACTTCTCTTGTTTTTTAAAATAATTTTTAAGGGCCCCTTTGCCTGTCTCCTTGGCATTATGAATGCTCTTGAGAGCTCTTTGGATGATAACAAGTGCTGCAAACTTCAGGTGAATGGGCCTAGAATTGCACAAACAGCAAAGCAAAGCATTTTATAATAACAAAGATAGAGGCTGGGGAGCCTTTATGAATATGCTATTAAGCACCTGCACTCCAGTTCTTCAACTGGAGCTGTTTGAAAAGAAGGGATGCTAAATTTTGGCCAGAATTGAAGCCTGTAGAGAAATTGTGTTTGTTTGTTTATTGTAAAATTGAATTAATTTAAATTACAACATTGAAATATGGTATTTTCTCTCAATACCCATTTGAATGTTGAGTCTCATAGTATAGCTAAGCCTAGTCTAGTAGTCTAGGTAGAAAGAGTGTGACCTTGGAGAGACATTAAAAATAATTTTCTATGCTGGGAATTTCTCCCTCTCTCTTTCTCTCTGTTTCTTTCTCTCTTTCTCTTCATTGAAAGAAATGAAAGATAAATCCTAGCACACATAGAGATCAGTTGGGATGTACTATTCAGAAGCAAGAGTGTTGTAAGAAAAAGCAGATAATATGGTATAAGACCCAAACAGCTAAAATAGTCA
>NW_003852459.1:1215618-1217645 GCF_000181295.1 Otolemur garnettii
AAAAAAAAAAAAGTCTAGAAAAGAAATTAGGAAAAGGATTGTCAATAGGATTTGTATTTTATTGAGTTAGAAGATGGAGCTATACCAAAACCAAGGCAAGAATTCAAATAGAATCAGAACCCAAAGTGCTTTTTTATAGACTCTTTCAAAGGTTAACAAATGCAATGTAGAGAAAAGGTTAAGAAATGCAGTTTAGAGAAACCATTTGTTGAGAGCACTCCATTATCACCCAATGGAAAATAGAAGTAAATTGTGATAATTGTTACTATCATTAATCCAATTAGAATTTCCTGTAGTAGGATATTCAGTGAGGCAGAAGACTTTCCCCTTCTGCAGAGATTGATACATGGAGGTAGAACATATAAACCTTAACTCCCCTTCTCCCAGGATCCAAGAATGGTACACACTAGGAGGAGCAGCATGTCAACCTGATCCAGACTCAGCTGCTGACTACGATAGCCAACACTAAATGGAATGAAACTCAAGAGCTGTATGGGAAAAAAACAAAGCTAACTTTTGGCTGGAATTGAGATCTGTAGAAAAATCATGTTCATTCTCTGTATAATTAAGTTAAATTATATGATAGTAGAAAGAGATTGGCGTTATATTAAAATATGGGCTCCTTCTGCAAATCAAAGACTGCAGGGAAATGGGGAATCAGGGTTTGTAATGCTAGAGACACTGAGGGTTCTTCTCGCCCAAGTTGTTCCTGGAATAGAGGAGAAGTGACTTAAGCAGAATGTTGGAACTCTAGCTACAATTGGTGAGAATGTCCTAGGCTGAGTATAAAATTGCCTTTTTTTCATAAGGACTCTGGGTTGTCTTGTAATAGGCATTCTTGACAACAGCAATGAATAGAGTCCAGGGGTACTGTTATGGGTTGAATTATGTCCCTCAACAAGATATACTAAAATCTGAACCCCTAGTACCTGTGAATGTTACCTTATTTGGAAATAAGGTCAATATGGATGTAATCAAGGTAAGACATTAGGGTGAGCCCTAGTTCAATATGACTAGTGTCCTGTAAGAAGAGGGAAATTTGAACACAAGAGACATACCAAGATGAAAACACCATGTGAAAACACAGGGAAGATACAGAGAGGGACATATGAAGATGGAGGCAGAGATTTGAGTTATGCTGCCCCAAGTTACAAGCCAAGGCATGAGCACAACTTCTGGAAGCTGGAAGAAGCATGGAGGGATTCTTAGAATCTCTGGAGGGAACATGAACCCTGCCAATACCACGACCATTTCAGACTTAGAGACTTCAAAAATATGAGACAATACATTTGTGTTTTGTTTTCAGCCCCATACTTTGTACTACCTTGTTATAACAGCTCTGGGAAGCAGTAGTGAAGCCAACTTCATCAAGGCACCAACAGTAATTCCCTACAGTGGCAGCAGCAGAGATCAGCAGATAAGAGGAACCTATTTTAAAATCTCATTTTTCTTTTTTTAAATTTTCTATAGAAGAACCACTATTTTGGGTCACCATGATAGAGGATTTGTTTTTCTATCTATAGATCTGAGTTAATTTTCATCATATTAATTAGTTTCTTAGTTTTAAAATTAATTGTTGGAATTTCTCCTTTGCTTCAGTCGATCTTCTCTTGCAGAGGCATATACAATACAGAAAGGAAAACTTATGCTGTGTTTAATATTATCCATGGATCTGCGGTACCTATAACATTGCAGAAAATGTGAAAATACCTATAGGAATAATACAGATTTCTATTAGTCCTGAGAATGGATAAAAGTTAAAGAAAAAATGCTACACTATGCTAAATTAATTCTAATTATCTCACAACTGGAATTTTTTTTTTATTTCCAGATTTCCTTCTCCCCAACAATTGAGAAATACTTCCAAAGCATACAAAAATCTAGATGTGTTAAATTCCATGTGAAACCCAGAAATTTATTTTTATAACACACACAAAACATCTACAGGGCCTCCATGTACAGTTGAACAGGTTGTACACTGCACAACTCCAAAACATACCATTCTCATTATGACCCATAAAAACAGC
>NW_003852459.1:1217694-1221832 GCF_000181295.1 Otolemur garnettii
GTTGTTTATGGCATACTTTTAAATTAATAAGCTACCTTATTTTTCAAGGTTAAAGTTAGGCTTAATTCAAAAAAGCCATTTCCAACCAGAACAAGTAGTCTTGACAGTTTCTCTACCTTTAATTTTTATCCCTTGATAAGAAGTCCCTTTCACATAAAAGTGCTAAAAGGCTAGAGCAGCAAAACTGTCTAGAAAGAATTGAAATTTCCCCCTACTCATACTCAATCTTAGTCAAATTGCACATGATTAGGATATGCCTACGTTTGTTAAAAAAAGGAAGAAACTAAAATAAGTGAGAGAGGGTCTGCTTTTAATATTTGTCAACTTGAAACGAACCACTATAACAGTTTTTATTGTTCTTATATCCACACAGACACGCACATTCAGGCATGTAAAGTAGGGGTGTAAAGAAAGATCTGTCTCCTACTCAGAGTTCTGAGGAACCACAACAAAAAGCTAAAATATTTGTACATTGATTTAAAATGGGAAAAACAAAACCCCTCAGGGAAAGATTAAAATAACCTTAAACATTTTAATGGTATTTGAAGGTAAAAATACAGTGTTTTAAAGTTGGTCTTTTTATTCTGTTATCCTCTTGTTCTTTGAGTGCTAATCAGATCAATAATCTCCTGGGAGGCTGGCAGCGCAGTGTTCAGCCTTCTTTGCTAAACATTTTGTTAAACAAAAGCTCAGGAAGTACTGAAAAACCAAACAGTCCCTAAACCCAAAATAAATAAATGAATAAATAAACACACATAGATATATCTCTACAAGATGAAAAACAGTCATTCATCATCATCTTGTTTCAGAAGGCAAATACCGGGGTGCTGTTTTGCAGCAAAATGGCATAGTATCGTGCAGGGAGTTAGACATGGATTTCCATTCTGGTTTTCATCTATACTACCAGTGCCAGAGTCCCAGGAAATAACTTACCCTACCTGGATCTTCATTTCCTTGTCTACAAAAATGAGGTAAAATGTTTTCTTGGCTATGAAGTTGTTTAGAGAAATAAACATAAGGAAGCTTTTTTGCATACTTAATTAATGCTTGTTATTTTTTATATCCTTAATATAAGAATTTTGATCAACACTGAAGAATAAAGGACATGCAGCAGATACTTAAAAATAATTTATTCGCTTATAGGCCTAGACTTTACCAAACTCACATTGTTCATCCTGAAATACCTTTGTCTGGCTGAGCACAGCAAACTTTGTTTTTTTCCTCTTCAAAGCATAGTTTAAGACTCATTTCCTTTATGAAGTCTGGCCAGATTAAACACTGCCTATCAAATCATTAGGAGAACATTCCTAGATCTTACATGAAGAGATACCTTTTAAAATTTACTACAAATCAATTCTGGTAAAAGATAAGCTATTATCATAATAAAGCAAAAAATGAAAAAAATTAATGAATGGATTTGTGAATGCTTGGAAAAAGGAATTTTAGCTACTAGAAACCAACGTTGTTTCCTTAATTTACATTAGATCAATCTACCTGCCATCTTCTTTATGGTGATATAATTATATTGGTAAATGATGAACATGACCTATTTTGTTATGTTTTTATTTTACTAAGATAATAAAGCCTCCCATGAAATCTTTATCACAAGGTCAATAAATGTTGACTAGCACCTAACAGCATAAAGTGAGGACCAAGGCGAGGTGGCAGGAATATCATTAGGAGTATCATTCGTGGCAGCTTACTTATAAAGTCCAAATTTCTAATTATTCTGCAACATAAAAGGATGAACAGCACAGTCCATTTTATAATTTGAAACATTTCTGATTATTAATTTAAACTTGGTGCTCCTGTATCCTATGTTTTATAAAGTGAAATGCCACCATCAATAGTTTTCTTAAAAGCATTGAAAATAATTTTTGATGAGCATCCTTCATGTTAGAAAAACCTGAGAAGTGAAAAGTTTTTAGAAGTGGAGATAAAAGTTTATTTCCCCAGGAATGTTCTCCTTTTGCTTGTCTTTAACACAGCTGAGTCAGGATAGATTATTGCAAATACTAACTGAAACCAAAAGAGTATTAGGGAGAATATTAAGAAAACAAACAGAAGCCACAGGTTGATATGGGGTGAAAGAAAAACCATATCCTAAATACGAAAGCACTTAACACACAAGACTCTTTAAGGGCATCATGTATATTAAAATGAAATGTTAAAACCAGTCTAAAAACTTGACTCCAGAAGTTGAGCAAAAGATGTTTTAACCAATTTAAGACTTATAGAGGGTAAAACAGATGATTTGGAGATATGTAAGAAAATGAAAAATGCTCTGCTAGCAATATCCATTGTAAAATTGGTAGTAAAGTATATACATATGTGACTGTGACTATAACTCTGCTCAAATATGTTCTTTTAAAAGTTTTCTGAAACTATTTTAAAGGAAGTACTGCAAAACCCTCCTAAGACTGTGTTTGGTGGCAGACAAAGAGTGATATTTTGTCCTAATTTTGCTTTTATATATCTGATAAATTCTCCTTTATTATCAGATAATAACAATGATACATTTATCGATAATTATTATATAGACAGTATTTATCGATCTTCTTGAATTACCTAATTTAACTTACCACAAGGAGATCATGAAGTAGTTACTCCCATTACTCATTTTTATAGATGAAGAAAATGAGGAACATGAAAAAATCTAGATTAATGATGGTGAGCATTTAGTGTCATCATTAGTAGTAGTACCCAGTGCTAGGACTATGATTCTAACCCTGGTAGCTTACTTATAAAGGCAAAATTCTTAATTATCCTATAATACAAAAGGATGCACAGCACAGTCCATTATACAATTCAAAAAATTTCTGATTATTAATTTATAATCTGAATGCTCCTATATCTGATATTTTATAAAGTGAAATAGCTGTGTAGTCTTGGACAAATTATAATATCAATGACTATTAATTCTATATCTAAAAGAATATTTACCTTTTAGAATTTTCGTGATAATTAGAAATAATCTACATCAAAGGCCTTCAGGGGTCCTCAAACTTTTTAAACAGGGGGCCAGTTCTGTCCCTCAGACCATTGGAAAGCTGGACCTCGGGCCTTGGGAGGTGTTGGCTGCTAAGCAGGACAGGCAGCTGCGGCAAAAACATGAAGCAGGCGGGATAAATGTCCTCTGCGGACTGCATGTGGCCAGCGGGCCATAATTTGAGGATGGTTGGCTAGACCAATGACTATAAGCATTCAATATTATTGAGATTCGTTGTTGTTGCTATAAGTTGTGAAAAAAGTATGTTTCCCATAATGCTCTAAATACATTTTCTAACGAAATTTTCTAATTTATTTGTGCTTTTATTATAGGACTCAGATGGAAGACATGTTAATAAGTGGAGTTTCTTCCTCTGGGCAAGCACTCATTAAACAGGTTTGGTGTGGCACCACATCTGAATACAACTCCCTAAAGATGGTCTGGGATAAAAGAAATCCTCCAGTTCATCAACCTCACACCAGGTATTATACTTTGGATATTATTCTGGAGTTTAGCCTTTGTAATTTGGTTTTCTGAAGCGTTACTGAAACAAGTTCTCATGCACTGGTGACAGATTCATTTTGCTGATTTATCATGAACAGACAGGCTATACGAAGTTTCATGTAGAAACATTCTGGCCTTTTCCAACGAGGAAGGCCTTGGACTGTCATCTTCCAGATAGAACTAAACATACAGGGCTTTTGAAGGTTCTGACTTCTGGGAATGGAACAAATTGCTGAAGTCACATCTGCCTTGATCCAGTGATTCTTTATCTTCCAGCAACAGTGCATTTTAGAGCTGGTAATGGGCTGTGGTACTCTTCTAGGAAGAAGAATAGTCCTAATACAGACATGAATGGTCAAGTTCTTGTACTGAAATTGTTAGGCTTAATTTTACTGTCTAAATCTGTAATAAGTCCAAAAGTGGGATGGAGATACTTTTATAAAACAAGTTCACACAAGAACTGATTTTATTTAACATAAAAAAAATTGGCCCTTTAGAATAAACTTTCCAAATATTGCAAAGAAATTTATTTTTAATACACTTGTGAAATTAATGAATATGAAAACCTTGATTTCAATTCATGCTTGATAGAGAAACTGGGGTTAAAACACCCACATTTTCTCACATACAGGTGTGTAATAATTT
>NW_003852459.1:1221972-1229132 GCF_000181295.1 Otolemur garnettii
AAAAAAAAAAAAATGGTAGTATGGGTGAGAATGCAGTAGATAACTCTGGGTCAGCCCATGGAAATATCTAAACCTACAGCTGGGAGCACCTCCATTAAGTCTGAACTTGAACGACAGCATGCCACAAACCGAGGAGCCAGGAACAAGCGAGGTATCTTTTTTTTTTTTAGAAACAGAGTCTCACTTTTTGCTCTTGGTAGAGTGCTGTGGCATCACACAGCTCACAGCAACCTCCAACTCCTGGGCTTAGGCGATTCTCTTGCCTCAGACTCCTGAGTAGATGGGACTACAGGCACCCACCACAACGCCCAGCTATTTTTTGCTGCAGTTTGGCCGGGGCCGGGTTTGAACCCACCACCCTCAGTATATGGGGCCGATGCCCTACTCACTGAGCCACAGGCGCTGCCCCAAAGCTAGGTATATTGATTGCCAAGGCATCTACCAGTGTTTAAATAGGGAAATTTTACTTAGCCTAGTGTGGTGAGATTCGGATACTGCAGAGCATAGAGCTGAGTTAGATTAATGGAGGATGAAGCATGAAGTATATGAAGGGAAGCTTGGCACATACACACACATATATATACATGGATAGACTTATATATTTGTGTATGTGTGTGTATATGTATATACACACACATATATATATAGAAATGGTTGACTTGAATTGAGGCTTTAAATTATGAGCCTTGTATGAGACATGGCTTTAAATGTGATCAACTTTGCTATGGATAGAGGTGACAATAATAAAAATGTCCAGATGCCCGAGAGACCAGTGACTATCTGAACCGGGACGCAGTTAGTCAGTAACTTTTGACTACCATAAAGGTATGAAATGAAGGTTCTGTGCAACACCCATGATCCTGAACTAATAACTTGAAGGAGGCCAAGCACTGGCAAACTAAAAGACCAGGTTAGCAAGTCAACAGCCCGTGAGGTGCAGTGAGGGGATTATAACGTCCTATGGCTCCTTACCGATTCTGAGGAACAGCTGTATGTACTGTTACTTACCAATCTCCAGAGTGAGGCAAACTCTTTTCATTGAATCCCCATAAGTGCCTTCATTTATTATGGGGATGCCTTCATTAGGAAGTTTGTTATTTTATAGCTTTGGTATTCATACCCTGGCCAATTGAAAGATATCTCACTTCTCCTTGCAATGATAATTATCCTTCTATTTCTATAAAGATGTTTTTGATTACATTATAATTTTCAGGCAACATCAGGATCCCTATGATTCCAAGCTATTAGTCTCAAGGACTAAAGCTAGATATTAATTGCCAATCAAGTCTTTATATAGTTTTCTCCTTCTGAAGTCAAAAGGAAAAAAAAAAAAGCTTCTTTTCTCTTGGTGGCCTTGGACTTCCCTGCTAGTCCTTTTGTCAAGTCTTTCAAGCATTAGTATTTTATTATTGCATTCAAACTTCAAAAGAAGAAAACCAAAAAGGAAACCTGTGTGCTTTGTACTTCCTCAAAACACCATACATTTTCTTTTCCTATTTGATTATGATAAATAAAGCAATGTATCTGTCAGATAAACATGATTGTATTAGTTTTTTATGAAACAATGAAACTTTTAAATTATGTTGTATGATAGCATCCAAAATGAGAATAATTTTATGACTTTTAGGATCCTTCTTTTATCTATTTCCTTTATAGAAGTTAAAATTGAAAAATGAGTGTTATTGTCAAAGATTCATTACAAAGACAGAATTAGTGGGTTATACAAAAAATAGACTTATAGAGTTAAAAAATAGTAGGTAGTGTTTTAAAAATTATTAAATTCCATGATAAAAATTTTACAGTAAGCTCTTTGCTTTAAGAATTATTACATTTTAGTATGTTCAATTATCCTAAGGTTATTCACCAGTTATTAAAATTTTAAACATTTAAATAGATATATTAAAGTGGCAGTTCTTTGTTCTTTGCTTTTCTAAAAGGGAGACATGCTTTATTTATTTTGGTGATTTTCCTTAACAGATAGAAAAATTTCCTGGAGCGAAAAGTTAGCAAATGAAAACACATCACAAATAAACTCCATATACTTCCTTTTGAGTTCCTTTCTTTAGAAATTATATCAATAGAGAAATTTAGTGAATGTATTTTAGTTACTGTTTGTATTTGTGGCATTTAAAAAATTTCTGTTAGAATATTACTATAGAAAATATCACTAAAAAACTATGCTTAAAATATTAAAAAAAATTTACGGATTCCTCTATACAGAAATATTGAAAAAAGTATGTGTATAATACTTGTGGAAAAAATAAACATTATGCATTTGTTACTTATCTATATTTCGAGTGTGCCATTCTTTATCCAAGTTATTAATTTACCTATTACTACAGAAAAAAAGGAGTCCTCTAGACTCATGTTGACTATAATTTTTTTTCTCTTAAAGTCTTTTTGAAACAATGGAGTTTTAGATTATGTTAAATAGAAAGACAAATGTCTCGTGATGAAGTCTCCCAACCACAGGAAGGTATACAGATTATCTTCAAGGGCTGGAGGTTATGAGTGAGTGTTGTGCCAATTGAAAAGCTGCTTAGAAACTAGACGTAACCGAACTGAAATCTAACTACATCACCAGAAGAGTTCTCTGTCTTTGTCCCCATTCCACTCCAAAGTATATTCATGCTCAATTACTTCTGAACAGACTATCCAGAAGAGGAAAATACCTTACAAACCTAGTTTTTGAAAGCTCATCTCAAACACAAACATAAATAATATAAGAAGAGAAAAAGGATTTGAGCGTGTGCTAGCAAGCATCTAAGCATCGTGCTTCCATAGCTTTGAAAACTAGGAATGCAATAGTTTCATATTTTAATATCAAGCATTACTGACTTTTTAATTTACAGGGCAGTTTCTTGTGTGTGCTTTGAAATTGTTTCAAATTAACTTTTATATTCAAACATGGTCATCTTTATTCCAACATTTTCAAATTCCACAATAAACAGTAATCTCTTAGGTGATTAAAATGGGTTGTATGAATTTGGAAAAAACTAAATTACAGATTATGACTTTTTCCTAATATACATTAATCTCAGTAAAAAAGAAATTGAGCTGATATTTTATATGTAATCAACAAATATAATTTGTCTTTATATTAGTACTAGTCTCGACCTAAGTATTTACAAATCAATACTAATTTTATATTTAATGGCATCCATAAATGTCTTTATGTAGGAAGTTTAATTTCTGTGTTGTGGTTACAAATGCATTTTTAAGTGGAAGGAACATTTTAAAAGGGCAGAAGAGAATTTAAAGGTGTTATTTACATAAGTGGAAAAGTCCCTAGAGTGGAGAAATCTTTTGTAAGAAACTTTAAACATGTGTTTTAATCTGGGGGCCTGGTTTACTAAGGAAGCAGGATTCCTCCCGAGAATTAGACATCTAGAGCGCTGTCCTGCGAGAGGGTACGCATGGCCAATTTAGCTGCTTTCCTGCCCACTACCTGCAGCCCGTGTGGTCTAGTCTGGGTTCTGCCCAAACCAAAGATTCTTGGAGGTACCCACGGATTTTAATGACCTGCGCAGCTTTAAACCTCATAGTCTAGACCACACTTCAAATAAATCAGTTTCTTGAGTTGTTTATGTGTATCTAGTTGAGGTAGTGGTAGTACGTGGGGGGTGGAGGGTAGCAATCAGAGATTTTTAAAATATCCCAGATGATTCCCATATACGGCCAAAGTTCAGAATCACAGTCCTAGACAATCAGTTTTCTTTGTATTTGTTTTTATTCCTTATGTTCAAATTGTATGCTCCGTAGATCCTATAACCTGATTTACTTTCTCATCTGTGGCCATGTGTGCTTACCAGTTTTCATGTGAACACTCATACTGTCCACACTTTGAGGACATGTGCATCAGGCCTGACGAGCCTTTGAGGCTCATAAGAGCAGCCAATCTCTCCTCCCTGCAGCTGTTTTCATCAGACCATTGTAATATCACTTGCTTCTTTTCTCACTCTTTCC
Source organism: Otolemur garnettii (assembly GCF_000181295.1). Lineage (NCBI taxonomy): Eukaryota > Metazoa > Chordata > Mammalia > Primates > Galagidae > Otolemur > Otolemur garnettii. The sequence goes on from NW_003852459.1 coordinate 1,225,939, forward strand.
CTCTCCAGCCATCATACAGCAGCCAGACTAACATTTTAATTCCAAACCAGCATTAAGTCACTTCTCTATTGAAAAACTTCCAATGACTTCCCAGCAAGATCTCACATACGTGACACTTTCTCTGATCTACTGGCAAAAGTTGCCCCGTGATGTAATTATTCCGTATAAAACCACCCTATTTTATATTTGTTCATACTATTTATGCTTAAATAAACATTTCTTACTCATTTTCTTTTTTGTAGTCTCACCAATAGAACTTCAGGTACTTGTCCATCTCATTCACCTTGTAACCCTAAGGAGCAGGACTGCCCTTGCACATAATAGGTATTTCAACTGGTAATTGCTAAATGGAAGAAAAATCACTTTGATTTCAGTTTCTCCACACCAGGCCATGGCTATCTAGCTGCAGCCCTTCTCACATCCCCCCCATTACAACCATAGTTATCTGTGGGCCACCAAAGATGGTATACAATATTATTCATTTCTCATTCTTATACATGAGTGAATAAAAATAAGAAAAAATAAGAAACTTAATACATAAGCCATATCCCTAGAGTCTTCCTAAGAATCTCATTTCCTGGAGACTGACCTCGGGCTCATTCATTTTTGACCTTTAACATTTCTATGACAGTGAAAAAAAGTCCCCAGACAGATTATTTTCCATTAGTGTGGATAATTGAGAGTTAACAAGGCACTATTATCTTTCCAGGTGAGCAAGTTACTTAATTTAAGCAATTTAGAAAATGTTACAGATTTAAAAATGCATGGATTCCTTTAGTCATCAGGGTGTAATTCAAGAACTTAATATTTTAGGGGAATGGACTGATATCTAGATGACCAGGAGACATTTATGTATCTCTTAAAATATCTACTAATACTTGCTGAAGCATAATAATACCATAATTAGTATAAGACAGTTTAGAATTCCTTCCAGACTATCAGGGGTAACCAGTATAGTGGAAGGGATACTTATATCAGGTTTCAAGAGGTCACTCCCTCTTGTTCTTCAAAATCTGCCTGTTGGCATGGCTTATCAAAATTCCTCCAAAGTTATGGATTCCTCTTTGAATTCTTTTAATGACTGCTTCTATCTCATTATTTTTTATGGGTTTATTCAGGTTTGGATTTTTTTCCTGGTTTAATCTCACGTTTTATACATCTACAAATTTATCCATTTCTTGTAGGTTTTCCAATTTTTTGGCATACAGTTGCTCATAGTAGATTATATTGATCCTTAGGATTTCTGCAGTTTCAGTTTATCTCTGATTTTATTTATCTGGGTCTTCTCTCTTTTATTATTCTTGCTAAAGGTATGCCACTTTTGTTCATTTTCTACAAATCACAGTTTTTTTAATTTAATTGACCTTTTATTTTTTATTATTTCAATTTCATTTATTTCTGCATTAGTATTATCATTATTATTTATTTTCTTGGATTTGGCTTGCTTTTGCTGCTCTTGTTTTTTTCAGATTCACTGTTAGATTGTTTATTTGAAGCTTTTTTATATAAACACTTATTGCTATAAAACTTTCCTCTTACTGCTTCTTTTACTGTATCCCATAGGTTTTGATATGTTGTATTTTCATCTTCATCTGTTCCAAGAAATTTTTTAATTTCTTTTCTTTTTTTTTTAGACAGAGTTTCACTTTATTGCCCCCCAGTAGAGAGCTGTGGCATCATAGCTCATGGCAACCTCAGACTCTTGGGCTCAAGCGATTCTCGCCTCAGCCTCCCAAGTAGCTGGGACTACAGGTGCCCGCCACAATGCCTGGCTATTTTTTGAATCGGGGTCTTGCTCTTGCTCAGGCTGGTCTCACACTCATGAGGTCAGGTAATCAGCTTGCCTTGGCCTCCCAGAGTGCTGGGATTATAGGTGGGAGCCACCACACCTGGCCTTTAATTTCTTTCTTAATCTTTTCATTGTCCTCCTGGTCATTCAGGAGCACATTGTTTAATTTCCATCTGCTTTTATGGCTTTCATTGTTCCTCTTGACTTCGTTTCTAATTTATTTCATTGTGGTCTGAGAAAATGCTTGGTATGAATAATTTTTTTTTGAATTTTTAAAGACCTGTTTTGTGGCCTAACATGTGATCTACCCTTGAGAATAATCTGAGAAGAACATGTATTCTCCAGCCATTATATAAAATATTCTGTAAATATCTATTGCTCCATTAGTCTACAGTATAGGGTAAGTCAAATGTTTTTTTGCTGATTTTCTGTCTGGATGATCGCTCCAATGCTGAAATTGGAAGGCTGAAGTTTCCAACAATTATTGTGCTGTGGTCTCTCTCTCTCTTTAACTCTGATAATACTTGCTTTATATCCTTGGGTGCATCAGGGTTTACATATATTTAGAATTGTTACGTTTTCTGGCTGTACTGACTCCTTTCTCATTATATAATGTTCATCTTCATCTCTTCTTTAACACGATTATCTCTGATAATGTATTTTAATTTATTTATTTTTATTTTTGTGTATGTGTTATAGGGCTTTTGATTTGAGTTTAGCATAAGGCTTGCAAAAAATATTTTATGATCAATTATTTTGAACATATGACAACTCTGCTTACAAACAAACAAGTTAAAATCTAACAGGAATTTTACCCTTTAATACCATTGTCCCCACTTTTCAACGTTTTTTTGTTTCTATCCACATATTATGCTATCTATCTTTCAAAAAACTGTTGTAATTACTTTTGACAGATTTATATTTTAGTCTTCCTATTCAAGATGTAGTGGTTTAGGCACTGCAATCTCAGCAATATATTCAATATTGCTGTACATACTGTCACCAGTTAGTTGTACACCTTCAGAGGATTTCTTAGTGTTCATTAATATCTTTTTTTTTTTCCAAATCAGAGAACTCCTTTTAGCTTTTCTTATAGGACAAGTCTTGTGTTGATAAAATATCTCAGCTTTTGTTTGTATGGAAATGTCTTTATTTCTCCTTCATGTTTGAAGGATATTTTTGCAGGATATAATATTCTAGGGTTAAGAATTTTTCCCCTCCAGCACTTTGAACATATAATGTCAGTCTCTTTCTGGTTGCAAGGTTTCTACTGAGAAGTCTGCTCTGAGACATATCAGTACCCCTTGCTTCCTTAGGACTTTTTCCCCTGACCTTTGGAGCTTGATTACATTAAGGAATTTGAAGTAGTCTTATTTGGCTTAAATCTGCTTGTTGTTTTATGATC
>NW_003852459.1:1229457-1234131 GCF_000181295.1 Otolemur garnettii
ATGTTTGTTGCTGGCGCCACAATGATGTGCTGTGGGCTGCTGAGCCTAAATCTTTTTATCTACCTTCTCTTTAAGGCCAGAAACTCTTAGATTTGTCCTTCTGAGGCTATTTTCTAGATCATGTAGGCATGTAGGTAAGCTTTATTCTTTTTTATTCTCTTTTTCTTTTTGTCTTCTGACTATATATTTTCAAATAGCCTTTCTTTAAGTTCACTAATTATTTTTTTCTACTTGGTCAATTCTGCACTTGAGAGATACTGTTAGATTTGTCAGTTTGTCAATTGAATTATTCAATTTCAGAATTCCTGCTACATTTTTAATTATTTCAAACTCTTGTTAGATTTTTCTGATAGGCTTCTGACTTCCTTCTCTGTGTATTCCTGAAGTTCACTGAGCTTCTTCAGGATTGCTATTTTGAATTCTTTGTGATAGGTCACTATTACCGTATTTAGTTTATTTGGTGAGGCCATGTTTTCCTGGGTGCTCTTTTTTGTTTTTATTTTTTGAGACAGAGTATCACTTTGTCACACTCAGTAGAATGCCATAGCATCATAACTCACAGCAACCTCAAATTCTTTGGTTCAAGCCATCCTCTCACCTCAACTTCCCTAGTACCTGGGAATATAGGCACCTGCCACAACACCTGGTAGTTTTCTATTTTTAGGAGAGACAGGGTCTCACTCTTGCTCAGGCTGGTCTGGAACTCCTGCACTCAAGCAAATCCACCTGCCTTGACCTCCAGAGTGCTAGCATTACAGGTGTGTGCCACCATGTCTAGCCTTCCAAGGTGTTTTTAATGTTTATGGATGTTGGTCGATGTTTGGGCATTGAAGAGTTAGGTACTGATTTTCATCCCTGGAGTATGGGCTTGTTAGAACTCATCCTTCTTGAGAAGGTATTCAAGGTATTCAAAGGGAATTGAGTGTTGTGATCGAAGACTTTGGTAATTGTAGCCGTTTCAGTAGTGGGGGTGCCCAAAACCCAGTAATGTGTGACCCTTGCAGACTCCTGTTGGTACCACCTTGGTGGACATGGGCTTAATACAAGATAATTCCCTGGATTAACAGACAAAGTCTTCCACTCTCTTTCTTCACTCTCTCTGCTGGGCTGCTAAAGTTAGGGGAGGAGGGATGTGGGTACTTCCTCATGTCCAACAGTGACAGGTCACACCTGAAGTCAGGCCCATCTTACCCAAAGCCCATCTTACTGCTGCCTGGCTACTTTTAATATTTATTCAAAGCCAAAGGGCCCCTTAGTCAGCAGTAGGCAAATCCTGCCAAGACTAGGTTCTTCCCTTTAATACACATGTTTTTTTCTCTGGCACAGGGTGGGTCTAGAAATGCCATCCAGCAACTAATGTTAGTATATGCAGTTAGACATAAGCAGTGTAGATGGCAGATACAGTTAAGCTATTTTGGATTGGCTTGGGTCAGGCTGTCCTGGGCTATTATGGAAATGGGCCAAATCAAGATCTTATAGGTATAAGACCTTGCAGGTAGGTTGTTTTGGGGAAACTGATTAATGCCCCTGGGGCTTTCTCATGTGGACTGATAGATATCAATTGTTATGAGAACAGAGTTAATCAAAACCCTTGGAATTTCCAAGAAGCAGCTGAAAGCCCTCAGAAGTTCTGTATAAAATCCAACATACTGCTCTCCATGGCGCCCGCAGTCACTACGGTTGGCTCCAGTTTGTTGCCCACATCATTAAAATAAACTTTTCCTTTATCGCTAAAACTTTACTTGCTCTTGCTCTCTAATTATTTTGGCAACTATCTGGAGCTTTCACCACGCTGCCCTAACACTAAGAACAGAACCAGGGGCTTCAGAAGTCTGCTTGATAATTTATTTGACTGTGGCTGAGCTGGTATCCAAATTCAAAACAAAGTTCTCTGACCTTTTCTCTCTCCTTTTTCAAAGCATAAAAAACCTGTCTGAGCTGCACTGCCTTTATTTGGGAGAAGAGGTGACACAGACACGGGCTTGGCTGTTGCTGTTGGTCAGCCGTCCTCCCAAATAAAGGCAGTGCGGCTCAGACAGAGTGGGTCATGTATACCTTAGTCCCCGGGCTCTGAGCCAGCTCAACTGCAGGAATTGCCCAAGGACTTCAGCCTCTGTGGCTCCGCTGCTTTATGAATTTATTCCTGTTCTCAGATTGTGTTTCATCAGCCAGGCTGTTAGAAATTTGGGTTTGGGGGCAGAGGATTTTTTTTTTTTTTTTTTTTGGCCTAGCTAGCCTAAATGCTCCTTGCATGGGCACCAGCAGAATTCTTCCCTGTGTCGTTTCCCCCTGTGCCAAGGAGGTTCTGAATTTCAGTGTGAAGTTCCACAATCATTTCACTCTCCCTCCCCAATGCACACAGATTCTCTCTCCACTCCTTGCACAGGGGATAGGAGAGGGGTGGTATAGACAATAAAAGTTGTCCTTTCTGCTCTTTCCAGTGACTTTTTCTTGAGATTATATTAAAATAAGGAAGTATGACTGCTTCCCAGCTTTTTGGTTTCTGTGAAGGTGCCTGCTTTCTCAGATAGTTGTTGAATTGGGTGTTGGAGCAGGAGATGACTACTGGAGCTTTCTATTCAGCCATTTGCTCCACCCCCTCCATAAAATCAGACATATGGACAAAGGATATGAAAACTATGTAACTAATCTAGGCCGACCCTTCCTTCTGTCCTTCCTTCCTTCCTTCTTCCTCTTTTTTTCTACCAGTAGAATTTCTTCCAATATATCTAATTTTCAGGATTAAAATGTATATAGGTCCTACAGCAGATTTACATTATCTTTTCACAACAGAAACTATACCAACTTCTGCTACCCTCTTATGATAGGAAGGGGCTATAGCAGAGGGTAGGTTGACTATCCTTCATTTCAAAGTAGTACAGCTGTTGCACTTGGATCATTCCTCAAACTGAATATTTAACTGCCCATTTTTGAAAGAAAACTTTTACAGAAAAGCAATCACAGTAGAAAAGATTCAGAGAGCTTATATCATATCATTTTAACAGTATTTCATGATAAAATACCCCAAATTACTTTAAAAAGGCAAATAGTAAACAGAGAATATATTATTATAAGTTCTCTAAAGAAATTTGGCATTTAGTCTCCTTAATGTACAGTAGGTTCTCAGAAGCCAAAATTGTAAAAATATAAATATTATGATTTAACACTCCAGTTGAAAATGATCAAACACTTTACATCAAAAGAAATAGAGAAGAACCACAAAAATTTGAGGTAAATATTTAGCTTGAACTAATAATCAAAGAAATGTAAATTAATTGAACCATCTATTATTATTTTAAATATCACATTGCCAATATTAAGAAAAGTTCTTCAGTTTTACTACTTAGTTTGACAAGGATATTGAGAAAAATCTTGTTTGCTGCCAGTGTGGAGGTCAAGAGGCAAAAATTTTCTGGAAGGCAACAATTCAGCAGTATGTTTAATAATGTTAGGATGTTTATACTCTATCAATTACAAATTACCTTGTTAGGATTGTATTCTAAAATAATTTAGTGGTATACACAAAGAATTCTATTCAAGAATGTCTACTGCAGCACTATTCATAGGAATACAAATTTGAATGAGTGGAAATATCCAGAAAAAAGAAACTGGCTAAATAATTCCTACTTTACCTATAGAGTAAAATCTACAGAATACAGATATCCAAATATATATACTTATTAACTCTTGAATAATTTAACAATGTGGGGAATCACATAAGGCTAAATAAAAATGTTCGTGTAAGTGTAGTATATACACTTACAATTTTAAAATAAGTGAAGATAAGTAGTATATACACAACAATTTGTGTAGTTGTGTAACAAAGTGTAGTATATACAAGTTGTGTAGTTGTGTAACAAAGTGTAGTATATACACTTACAATTTTAAAATAAGTGAAAATAAGTAGTATATACACAACAATTTTAAAATAAGTGAAATTGGTAATGTTATACATATAAATAGGTTTGCATAGAGACAAGTAAACAAACATAAGTAGAATTATATAACATGTAAAATTTTACTCATCATAAATTTCTATTTATCCATATTATTTATAATTTGCAAAAATAACCATTAGTCAAAAGACCTGTCACCTCCAGAAATCCCTGTTTAATTCTCTCCCCTTTACCTTCTTCTGCATACTTTTCACCAGAATCTTCAGGATTATTCATGTCTCCATAAATGTCAAGTGTTTTAATCACGATGTTGATATTTGAAAACAAGATTAGCTGAATTATTACACTGTGGCTATTTAAGTATGTCCTTTTTTCCTAACAACCCAACTAGCAAGCTCTGTCCATTACAAGGGTCCTTGACTTTAGTTAGTTCAAATTAAATGATTTGATCAGTACCATGCAATTGAAAAATATGTTGACTCCAATAGGATTTAAGTAAAATTTCCCAAAAGCATTCATCTTAGGTTTATTATCTGAAGTTTAAATTTCAACTTATTTATTTAATCATATTGGGACAAGGAAGGTTATATGCTTATATGTTTAGTAACTATTAAATCATGAATTATCTCAAATTATATGTGGACATATATACATAGATACAGTCCTGCATTACATAACAATGTTTCAGTAAATATCAGACCATATATATAGCAGTGGTCATATAAGATTAGAATACTGTATTTGTGGGCAGTGCCTGTGGCTCTGTGAGTAGGGCTCC
>NW_003852459.1:1234241-1235740 GCF_000181295.1 Otolemur garnettii
GCCTAAGCCCAGGAGCTGGAGGTTGCTGTGAGCTGTGTGAGGCCACAGCACTCTACCAAGCGGGATAAAGTGAGACTCTGTCTCTAAAAATAGAATACTGTATTTGTACTGTGTCTTGTCTATATTTAGACATGTTTAGATACACAGATACTTATAAGTGTACTACAATTGCTTATATACTTAGTATATTAATATACCTTAAGCTTGTGGTCTAGGAGAAGCAATGTGCTATAACATATAGCCTAGGTATGTGGTAGGCTATTACTGTCTAGGTTTGAAGAAATAACCTTTATGATTTTCCTACAATGACAAAACTACCTATGGATGAATTTCTGAGAATGCATCCCTGTCATTAAGAGTCTTATGAATATCTAGGCATATATATTTATATATATCTATACATACACAAAAACACATACACAAACATTCATTTCTCAGTGTGGACAGAATATGAAAACTTATATTTATATTTGCCTTTAAGAAGAATTTTGTTCAAGTATTTAGAAATGTTTAGTATTTTTACATTTTCTAGTCTTGATTTTATAAATAAGAATCATTTATCTATAAGGAATTCAACTTTCGCGTGGGTTAAATGATACATGAAAGCAGCAATAATTGCCACTAGAAATTTTAAGAAAATGTCCACCTAAGTGGATTAAAAAATATCATTCCAAAGCTTTCATTATCAAGTAAAAATAAAAATCGTTTCAAAGCCATTGGTGATTTCACGTAACATTTCACATAACTTACAACCTTGCTCTCTTGACTTTGGGACGATGGTTCCTTTATCAGCAACGTTTGTAACACCTGGGAGCTTAAGAGAGACGCATAATCTTGGGCCTCACCTATGACCTACTGAATCAGAATCTGCATTTTACAAGATCTTTCACAGAAATATATGCATGTTAAAGTTTGAAAAATACTAAATGAGAGGAAGTGATAATAATTATAATAAATAAAATTTAAGACCAGTTTGTACATAATAAGCTTCTTTGCATTTATTGGTTGAAGAGTAATCAACTTTTCTTTAACTAATTCTTATCCGTTTTCCTTCCTTAATAATTCCTCATAGCTTATTTCAGTGTTTTCCAAGCCTTTTCAGTATAGACCAGAAAGACAGTGTGTGAATGCAAAAAAACATCAGAGGAAAAATTCAAGATGACACACTTTGAGCTGCTTTTTAACCTTGTTTAGAGCCAGAAAATGGACAAAACACGTTATAGCTGCATTTATAAATTATGCAAATTCAACAGCTGCAGTTTATGCAAATCATGTGTAAGCCCCTTAAGTGTGTCATTAGCCTAGATATGTCCTGTGGGAATTTCTATACAGAGGAAACACACAATTTCTCCTTTCTCTCCCCACCCATCACAGGGGTATTAAATCTGTAACAACACAATATGTTTTATTGTATTTTTTGAGGATAAAAAAAGTCACATACTGCTTTGTATAATCCAATTTGTTAACTCAATAGTTCTCAGAGTTTTAGTTCTCTCTCT
>NW_003852459.1:1235856-1253538 GCF_000181295.1 Otolemur garnettii
CTGGGACCACAGGTGCCTGCCAGAGCACCCAGCTATTTTTTGGTTGCAGCTGTCATTGTTGTTTGGCAGGCCCAGGCTGGATTCGAACCTGCCACCTTAGGTGTACGTGGCTGGCACCTTAGCCACTTGAGCCACAGGCGCCGAGCCATAGTTCTCATAATGTATAAACATCTAGAGCTTGGGGAGAATCCTCACAACTAATTATCAAAATGTATATTTATTTAACCAAACCTTAAATTCTTCACAAGTCTATTCTAAACTTTAATTGTTATTGCATTAATAAATAATATATAAAATACTGAAAGTATTATAAATTAGTTATTATTATAAATAATGCAATAAAATATGGGACATTGACAGGTAATCACTAAACAAAATCTTGAAACAATACATTCAACAATGATTTAACAAAGTATATATTTACTAGTCCTTTAATATATTGATTGCTTGTTATAATCCAGGTACTCTATGAAACACAGAATATATACAAATAGAAAAAAATAAAGCCCTTGCCTTTGAGAAATTTATTGTCTATTGGGAAATAAATTAAGGAGACTCTGTCTCAAAAAATTGTTTTATTTGATGTTGGACATTTTACAAAATATATTCTGTCCTTTTATTTGTATGTTATATTTAAAAACATGTTTCCTTTGAAATTTTTGTGGGAAAGTAGTAAATACCCACTAGACAGCAGATTTTAGATGAGAGCTGAGAAAATCATTCTGTCTTTCAACTTTCATTCTAGAAAATGAAAGGAGATTTTCACGAATCACATAAGTGTTTAAAGAATAGGATTTAAGTCAAACCTCTCTCTGTCGTGGAAAGCCAAATCATGATAAACACGTTAACAAAGATGGAAGGAGAAGATTTCGAGAAAGAAAAGCAAAGGTTATGCAAAAAGTAGCATCACTCTGAAGAATTAATAAGTTAAACATATCCCTGAAAATATGTTTGTGATCCTTAATGGAATGAAAGGATCCACAGACACCTGGACCACAGCAAGACCAAGCTGTGAAGAAAGACGAGAGTTTCAAATACCACATAAAAGGATGAAAAGCAATAGGAACAACATTACAAAGAGTTCAGAGTAAACTCATTTGCAGTATTAAAATCCTGATGGAAGGGCAAAACTCATATTGCATAGAAACAAAATATTAATATGAAAACAACTGTATTATTCAGGGAACAAGGACAAGAAAAAACAATCTGTACATGTGCAGTACAGATCTAACCATCACTGGTTGGTTGAATCTATGAATGGATGGAACCCAGGGACACAAAGTGCCAATTGCATTTCTAAATATATATTAAAAATATAGCTACAAACTTAAAAGCCAATGTTAAAATTATTATTATTAGTTTTTTTTTTTTTTTTCAAGTTTTGGCTGGGGCTGGGTTTGAACCCACCACCTCCAGCATATGGGGCTGGCTCCTTACTCCTTTGAGCCACAGGCGCTGCCCTGTTATAATTATTTTTAACATTGAGATGTTTTAACATTATGGGATGCTCTGTTAGAATGCAAAGATGAAAGGGAAGAAATGATGAATAAATTGAGGAAGTTGATGATAGATGTTAGTAATGAATGATAGGAATAGGGGATCCAACTTGTGGCTTATTTTTAAAGATTGGGCACATTGGATAATGGAAATAGTGAATGCTATAACAGAAGAAAGTTTGTCAAAACTTAAGAAAAAATCTATAATTGAGAGAACTAAGTATTTTTAAAACAATCATTAAACAGAGAACCAATTTTACATATACCATGGGATATATCACAAGAAAGAAAAAAAACCCTGTAATTTTCTAGGTAGAAAAAATAAGCAAATTATTAAGCCAGGAAAAGAATAATGAAGGGTCATTTAAAACAATTTTAAGACTATAATCGAGGATAATTTTCAGATTTTTAAGGGTAATACATTCTTTCAGAACTTCAGAGGCAGCCACAGAATCCATCAAAATAATGGAAAAAGATACTTAAATATTAAAGAAAAAAGAAATCACTCTATATGTTACTTAAGAAAAAAATAAGAAATAAAAAAGTAAACTCTATAGAATTAAGCATTCAGGAAAGGGGTAATTGGCACAAACTGGCTGGTAGTAACCCTGAAAGCACAGAAACGCTGAAGTATAGTCATGTCTCAGTAATGTAGGGAATTGGTCCCAGGACCCTGGCAGAAAGCAAAATCCACAAATTCCCAAGTCTCTTATATAAACGGTGTTGTATTTTCATATTACCTAAGACCATCCTCTTAATATACTTTAAATCATCTCAAGATTATTTACAATACCTAATCAACGTAAATGCTAAGTAAATGGCTGTTATGCTATATTGTTCAGGGTCCAAGGACAAGAACAAAAAGTCTGCACATTTTCAGTGCAGATCTAACTATCCCTTTTTTTTTTTCTCCTTTGAAATATTTTCAATCAGTGGTTAATTGAATCTATGAATATGGAACCCAGGACACAAAGTGCCAACTGCAATTCTCAAAATATATTATGAATATAGCTACAAACATAAATGCCAATGTTAAAATTATTTTGAAATACATAAAGTAAAAATATTGCTATCATCATTTTTATTCAAACCCTAACTAATTATGTTAACAACTACCAGAAGTAGATTATGGCGGGAATATAAACAGAATATTCTAAATTCTTATTTCAAATAGAAATATCTCTAAACCTACATTTTATATCGACTCTGACAATTAGCGAGAAATGTAGATTAAGTAGGAAAATACAACTTCAGGAAAATACAACTGATACACATATAAATAAATATGCACAGGAAAAACGTTGAGTTTTAAACAACAGATTATACACCAAATGCTACTCCATTTCATATTCAATTGACAGTACTGTGTTGATGCTAGAGGTCAGTTTGGTCACTTCTATCACTCTCTGTAAAAACATCCTCCTGTTTGACATAGTATTTTTGTTTTCAGACTTTTTTCAAAAATTATAAGGAACTAGTACAAATAAATCTCCAGTCTTGTTCATTATGGATTCAATAATAACAATAATTTGGACAGAAATCCAATGTCCTTCCACAAGTTGTAGGTTAATTTAGTGCTATTACAACCATTCAATGGAATACTAAGGATATATTGAAAATGGTGTGGGAAAAAAAAAAGATGTGAAAGAATATTTAACCACATGAACAGTAGCATGTTCACGAGTCATTGTTAGTAAAACAAATTAAATTTTCATTAGGAGCCATCCTATTTTGTAAAAAAGATGGCATCATAGGTGTATTTATGTGTTATAAATTGATGGGGGATTAAGAGTGATCTTTATCTTCCCAGATAAAAATAAACATTGAGATATTATGCAGTGTACGCAGGTAGAGTTTTCATAATCCACTCGCCAGGTAGCTCATTGTGATCGAAAGTTTGGCAAGTGAATATACAACAATAAAGATACATTTACCTGAATATACATTTAACAAAAAGGCCGAGCCTCTTAACAGCCTTCACATTTCACTTACCATAAAAAAGTTGGTCAATCTTTCTTCTTCACTTTTCTTTTGAAAAATATATCTAAAGATGTCCAAGTTAGCTGTATTTGTGGGCACAATTTCTTCGTATTTGTTGTGCAATGCCTTCATTCTCTTAATGTTTTAATTAGAAAGTATGGGGTGGACAGACCGGGAGCTCCCGAGTCTGTGCATGAGCATGTACGTTTTATAATTTAGCTTCAACACTGCTTGGGAAGACAGAGCAGGCCAACCTCAGCGTTAGTGAGCACGTTTCACTAAGTGCAGGGTATCTGTATTTCAGTAAAAAGACATTGCTTATCTAATATCAGCTGATCCTATTTTTGGCAGCTGAGTGAAAAAAAAAAGTTTTTCATTAAATCTGAACATCGTATTTGGGAAGAAACTGCAGCGCACTGCCCAGAGGTTCCAAAACTTGCCCGTTCATCAGGCTTTCCTGCCTTGGGAATTTTCCCTCACATTCCCAGGTCAAAAGAAAAACATTTCAGTGCTATTTATTATGGATAGAAATACACATGACTTAATGAGTATGCATATCTAACAACTTAGAAACCATTTGAAAAGTAATATAAATTATTAAAAAATCTTTTAATTTTATTCTTACCTAACCACGATTACTTTTTGATAGGATTCGTGTGCCCGTTGGACATGAAGAGGACCTTCATCCTTGGAATCCCCTTGGACATGGTGACTTTACCTCTAATACCCATCTTCATGCATCCTGCGCTTTTTATCACACAAACATGTCAAAACCCCAACTTCAAAAAGACGTCATGAAAAGGAATGCAGCCCCATCCAATGTTGAAACTGGGAGCTAGCTCAAGCTAGTAGTTCCCACTGTGTCTGACAGCCATCTAGTATCAGGATGTTTTCCTTAAAAATCTCAAAATATCCCAGAGCAATGGCTCGGCACCTGTGGCTCAAGTGGCTAGGGCGCCAGTCACATACACCTAAGGTGGTATGTTCCAATCCCGCCCGGGCCTGCCAAACAACAATGACAGCTGCAACCAAAAAAATGGCCGGGCGTTGTAACGGGCGCCTGTGGTCCCAGCTACTTGGGAGGCGGTGGCAGAAGACTTGCTTGAGCCCAGGAGTTGGAGGTTGCTGTGAGCTGTGATGCCATAGCACTCTACCCTGGGGGACAGCTTGAGGCTCTGTCTCAAAAAAAAAATAAAAAATAGCCCAGAGCATTCCCACAAGTTTGCCGGGTACTCTAGGCTTCTCGGCAGACAGATTGGGAATGACAGTCACAGACCGTATTTGAAGGTCACAAAATCACATTTTCTGATAAATTAACCTTCATAGCAGCATCTTCTTCATGTCTAAGTGCTTTAATCAAGGTGCCTTATTTATGCTTGTTGTCCTGTTTCTTTTTCTCTAATATATTTAATTAAAAATAATTTTGTTGACCACTGATTGGGTGAAACTGACACTAATTATGGGAGAAAAAAGTGGGAAAAATAAATAGCTTTTTTCAGTGGGCACTATTTTCATAAGTATTGCAGAGCTAATAAATCGGCCACCATCAAGGTCTAAGTATTTCATTAATCACAGGCCATAATAGAGCAGACAGAGAAAATAATGGATGATGGATAACACAGGATGCCGTGGAGGAGTCTGGGGAAAAGAAGAAGTCCCTGTCCACACAAGGAAGAGAGAGAAGCTCTCAGGCTAGATCTCCCCCTCCAGAGGTTATAAAACTCTGGAGTAATATCAGATAAAGAGAAATAAATAAAAGCAAAACAAACAAACGCTTGCAAAAGACAGAAAACAAATATCTCTATCTCTGTTAAACCAATGTAATCTTAATTATGTTAGGTTTCTTTGTTTATTTTACTTTTTATGAAACTACTACATAATGGTATTCAATTTTGTGTATTGCAGGTATAAGAAAAATTGTGTTTTTATAATTTTGCTCAAGTAATTTCAGAATCTATCCTACAAAAATTAATAGGATGCCAAAACATTCATTGTAATACCATATGTAATAACACAAAGAAATGTTTAAATATCTAATATTAAGGATAAATAATATATCATGATAAAGCCATAGGATGACATCACTACATTTAGGTAAAATAATTTCAATCATATAGAAAGTGAGTATGTTTGAAAATCCTAGGAACAGAATAAAATGTCAGCAGTGGCAAACCTCTGGGCGGTTATGCTTACTATAGTTTTACTTTGGTTCTTCTTTATGTTTTTGGAAGTTCTGAAATGTTCTATCTCCAGCATGTACTTCTTTCGTAGTAAGAAAAAAAAAGTCAACTTCTTAAGTTCATGCCCTAACTGAGGGAAGAACTAGTGTCTTTTTAAGAAGAGGAAAAGACAGCCAAGATCATTCTTTCTCTCCCCACCTGCTCACAGAGAAAAGATTATATGAGGGCACAGCAGGAAGGCAGTGGCTACAGGCCAGACTGAGGCCTCATGAGAACCCAGACCTACAGCCCACCTTGATCTTGAACTTCCAGCTTCTAAAACTACAAAAAAATTAATTTCTGTTTTAAGTCATCCTGTGGCATTTTTTTCAAGGTAGCCCAAGTAGACGAATACAGTTCTTTTAGCCAAAATATTTATAGCGATTTATAAATATGAAAAATGATCATCAGTTTAAGGGAAAAAATTCACACAGAAAATACTATGCACTTTTATCATGACAACTCAACAAGGTAAAGAGCATAACTAAATAATAGAAAATACTTTGTCAAATCAGTTTTCTATTTTTTTTTTGGTTTTTACATATTATTTGTTTTATCAATATCATTTAATAAATTGGTCCCAGAGGGTTACTAATGCTACGGAGGTTAGCTATAAGCTTTCTTGATCCTATTACAGGATAATAAAATTTGGTAACTACAACATGAGTTCGGTCTGAGAGAATGAGGCCGAAGCTGTCATTTCATACCCAAAACTGGGAACAAGTTCATAGGTGGATTTTTCCTTAAAGGTGACAAAAAGAATTTAGATAGTCCGAGGTTTTAAAATAGGTCTAGTAGTTTATAATCAGCCAGAAAATAAGAAGTATATTTTAAATATTTTAATAGTAAAGCATCCTAGTTTAAAAATATAATAAACTAAAAGCAAAACTATGATATTCTGAATATTTTTATATTCTCATTTATGAGTTATCATTGCTGTAGACAAAAGGTTTTTCATTCATGAATAGCTACTTTGTATATTTTTAACTTATGGATATTATCTAAAACTTTCTCTGTTAACTAATAATTTCTCCAGTTTAATTGCAGTGAGATTGCTTAATCTTAGTTTCCAAAGCACCTGGAATCTGTTGACAGCAGGTGGCAGCAATACCAACTGAGACCAGGTAAAATTCTAAGTGACATCTGGGAAAAAATTAGCTAAACATTTTATAATGCATCCTTGGAGTGAAATAATGGATCCATCCAGCCTTTTGGCAGGAGAGTTGCCATTTTGCCCAGAAAGAAACTTCTACTTACATAATCCCTTTTCCAGCACTATCCAAATTGTTCAATTCTAAAGAGAGCAAAAGCCAATGCCTTCAGGTGGAATTTACAACTGAAGATTCTTTTTCTCTTTATTTCAGTGATTTTCAGCAATTGCCTCTTCTCAGAACTCATTATAAATGGAAATTCTTTGACCTTATCCCTGACTCAAGGCATCAGACAGAAATTCAGAGTTTTAAGAAGCCCTCCAGATTATCTTGATCATGTTCAAGTTTGAGAAGCATTGCCTTCATGTAATATTCAGGGTGTCAAATGTCTATGGTAATGGTGAATATGAAGAAAATCATCTTATTTTTAGCCCTGCCCATTTCTTCCCCCCATTTGTATAACATTCTCTTAGTTGCTTGCTGATTTCTTCCCTAAGCTTATAAGCACAAAACTAAAGTCTAAAAAATTAGAGCTCTTTTTTCCCAAAGATAATCAAATAAGTATACAAAGAAAGTCAAGAAATAAAAAGGAAATATTAGAGAAATACATAGTTTTTAGGCCGCTTAAACTTGGTTAGATTACCTTAGAGTGAAGATAAGAAAAATAAGCAAATCCCGGGTGAAACTGATTATAGTATTTCTATGGATAGAATACAAAAAACTGTCTTCCGTGTGCCCCAGATGATATGAAATCTTCAGTGATTCTCTGGTCACAGAATAAGCTGCTCTATAACAGACACTATCTTTAAAGGGGTGTGGATGAATTTTCAAGGCTAGTGTCATATTACAGCTAATATTCTCATCACTGAAAGTCGTCTGAAGTGGTCGGCTCAGAAGAATCTAAGCAGAAAGCAGGACCTAGCTTTCTAGAGGTCTTCATTTAAAACTCATCTTCCAGGCAAAAATGATGGCGGTCTTTCAGTTTCTCTTCAAGAGTCCTTAAGAACAGAGATGCTTCACTCCATCAGAGAATGGAGAGAGGCAAATCAAAACCAATGCACAATAGGACGGAGAAGAGTGCTTTTACAAAGACCGGCTGGGATGCATGCAAGGGCCTTCAATCACGGCACAGAAAATCCTTTTGGCTCTGTGTGAATGCCTCTTCCATCTTTCTCTTTCTCTCTTTTCCCCCCCTCTCCAATAGTGGGGAAGTTATTATCCCTCTCTCTTACAATTTTTTTAAGCCACAGAGCAACTACCATAACAACAGGAAGCCCATAGCCTTGTACATATGATATCTTTGATCCTCCTTTCAACCTATCCCAGTTGTTTGAACCTCAGAGAGAGTATAGGAAAGAAAACAAACCCTTTGAATACAGTGTGATTAATTATTTACCTCTTTATTCAAGTCCTATACAAAAGGAGAAAACAATTTTTATTATTCCGAGTCAGACCTAACCTAAGGGAAAATAATGGACAATCTCCTAGAGATAAGCTATAGAAATATGAAAACTTTAAGGCAAAAAGCCCTGATAGAACAAAGAATGTCATGTACACACACACACAAACAGCAAACAGATAAACCACCAGCCTTTGGCTCAGGGAGAGAATTGACCCCAAGAATCTGGGGGAATCCGGCCTTCATCTGAATCTGGCTAGGTGGCAAAGGAAACATGTACGAGGTATGTCTAAGGAGTGACAGTATTAAGCAGAGTTGCGTGAGTCACTATTTTTATTTTAGGACAGAGCTTGCATAAACACTTCCATTTAAAAACTTATGGCTTCTGTAACCACTTCTGAACCAAATAAGAGAAAACATGTAATCGCTGAAGTTCCTGGGCAGGCTCAAGCAAAATTCTCTATGTCCCTTAAACCTCCTCAAGTGATTTCATATTTTTATCTGCTCTTAAGATTCATCCATATTACCAGATTTGATGAATAGACTGTTCATTTCTTTCCCTCAGGAGTTGCTGTTCTTTCTATCCTGCCCTTAATTTTCAGCTCTATTCTATTACTCACTCTTTCCTCCAGGCTGTTAAATATAAAATAAGGAGTGGAATGACAAAATTCTGAGAGTGGTCTTTTGAATAACAGTGTGAGTCCAATGAATGGACAGGCATGCCTGACATTAAACTCACAGCATATGGGAGCCAGAGAATTTAGAAAACATATTTTTTTCTATCTTAACTTCAATTTACAGGAGCAAGAAGATTAAACATGAATTTCACTCTCTGGGTGCAAGCATGCCCCATTTTTCTCTTCCATGGCAACTTGCATAGAATCAAAAGAAGCTAATTTGCTAAACTTCTGTGGGGCCTCAGTTGGCACATTTTCAGAAATCATTTGCAAGGCTAGTTGTTCTATTCACAAAATCAAAAGAAGACATAACCCACAGGCCAAACAAACACTGCAAAAGAAGAATCCCTAGAACAATATAACTTTCTGAATTCCTTGAGATGTTGATTCCAGTGCATTAAAATAGCTGGTTGTAAATAATTCAGTAACTGTCAAATTAAATATTCTCAAAGTATAAGGAGGTTCAAATAAGATTGCATGCAGTGTGTCAGTGACATGTTTCAGAACTTTCCATATGCTGAAAAATACTCAATATGCTTTGCATGCACTTTAGCCTTTGATGACTTGTTATATAGATATGTTCTGTCATTGTTTTGGTGTAGAGATTATTCCTTAGTATTTTTACTTGGATTTGAATGGTAGAGATTTTTCAGGCAGGTATTTTCACCCTTGAACACGCTTTTTCTTATTTTCCAATACTGTATCTATCTATTTCTCATGAACTGACATATACAACATAGAATTTCATTTGTTTTCTATTCATTTATTTAAAATTTTAGGTGGCATTTTTAGTATCAATTTTAAAGAGAATTTATCTTTCTTATTTCATTACTTTGGACCAGGTTACATTTTAATTACTTGATTTCCCAGTGGTTCAGAAATGAGGGGAAGTTAAATTATCACTCTTTATGAACGAATGGCTACCATTTCGCTTCCTCTAAAAAGTATCCGTAAGTACCCTCAGTTACTTGGCTTTGTCTACCAAGAAGAAAAATAAAACTGAAGTCATGTACTTCATAGAAAAAAAGCTTCCTTCCTAATATTTGATTTTGACTGAAAATTTAATCGACATTTCTATTATATAGCTTTCACTGAATTAGTAATTATACTGATAACTACTGGTTATTAGGTTATAGTACCTATAACCCATAATCTATCACAGTACTAAGACATATATGTATATGTAAACATATATGGTAATTAATTCTTCTCAAAATCCTAAGAGATAAACACTATTATTATCCACATTTTACACATTATACATATTTTACAGAAGAGATATTAGGAATGTCTGTTATTCAAGGTCACTCAACTATTAATAGGTGAAGATGAGTTTCCAAACCTTGAGAATCTTACTCCAGTGCCCACATTTTATCCACTTTGTTTTTGCTAGGTAATTCACATTTCAGGGGTGTTAGGCTGCACATGGAATACAGACAGAGTGGTTGGCCATTTAAACTTTATGAATTGAAGGGTAGCAGAGGGGAATCTGTAGCTCCTCGGCACAAACCATTGCTGTACTATTTACCCAAGGGAAAATAATGGACAATCTCCTAGAGATAAGCTATAGAAATAATAATAATAAATACTTCAGGGCACTTAATTGCCATAACTGAAGTCCTCAGCATTAATGCCACTGTAATTCCCTGTAGTTGAGCAACTATCTTTAAAAGCCCTCAGTGAAAACGAACATGTATCCTCAGAGAAGGCACACAGCAATTAACGGATAAAAAGGCTTGAGATTCGGTAGTTCTCACCTGGAAAAGAGTGGTTCCTTAAAGAAATGGCGTAAGAATATTGTTAGTCTGGATTAGGAGTGAGATTTAGGGCAGATAAGGAATGCAGCACATTAATGCTACACACTGGGCCACAGGTAGAATATGACAGTTGGTGGCTTTGTAAGTTTAGGTCAATTTCCCTCGGAACTAAAGTTAGAAATGGTGCTGGGAGGACCATGTAGATCGGGGGTCCTCAAACTTTTTAAACAGGGGGCCAGTTCACTGTCCCTCAGACTGTTGGAAGGCCGGACTGTGAGCCCCAGGGATAAGTGGGCTGCTAAGCAGGACAGGCAGTGGCAGCAAAAACACCCAGCGGGCGGAAAAATGTCCGCAGCGGGGTGGCATGTGGCCCGTGGGCCGTAGTTTGAGGATGCCTGCTGTAGATCGTTGTCAGTGGCTATGCTCAATCTTACAAAGTAAATATTAGTTCACAGCTATGTAATTGGCACTTTCTACCAGTGACCTTTCAATTAGAACCACATTATGCACTTGCTGTGCCACTGTCTTTCAAGCTCTCAGTTCTTATGATATGTCTTAAAATTGGTCCCCCATAAAGGGGATTATTGAGAGAAGGACTGTTACATGAAGGTGGAATCTTGAAAATTATCAAGTCCTAGTCGTCTCATGGACAGACACTAAAGCTAATGCAAATACAGGTTAAGTGAAGAGTCTGAGCCACCTACATACTCACTGGTAAAATGCTCTACAGTACTGATAGCCAATACTCTCTCCTGAAGACCACTTTCAGACAAAGAGCATAGTGTATTAAAGTACAGACGAAAATCAGGAGTGATCAAAAGGAAGTTCAGTTCTTAAATATCAAACCAATTCAGTTAATTTCTGATTGGTTCTGATACCCCCCCCCCACCTCCATCACTTTCAGTTTTACTGCCTGCAAAAGCTACTCACTTTTCTTTCTTTTTCCTCCCACCAACAGCAGGGACATGAAGACTTTTCCCTGCTGTATGTAGCATCTATGCCTTCCTTATGCACCACCCTTATTCAGTTTTACCAGAATGATGGATCTTCTTATTCCGATTTTAAATCATTTCTTCTAAAATCTGTCAGGTAAATACACAATAAATTTCATTCTCACTTCTTCAATGGTCAATCAGAGAGCATTAGAAACTGAATTTCTTCAAAGCTGAGATGTGAAAATATTTTGTATATCTGACAAATGGTGTGTTTCTCATGAGTATTTAATAATTGCAAACTAATTTTGATCTATTGAAGGTCAGAGCCTGAGCTATTTCACTAACATCTAGACTGCTGGCTACAAACTCAGCATCATAACTGACTGCCACAGCTATAAATACAGAGAAATGTTCTTTTGTTATTGCCAGAAATGCTTTTTGTCTTTCTCTGAACATGTTTCCTTTTCAAGTAGATCTGAAAGCTTTTAGTCTTATGCTATTAGTTCAGCAACCATCATTCTCCCCAAGCCCAGTGAAAGTGGATTGCAAAGCATGGTATGAAGTGCAATGAGGTGCCACCTCCCTACAGGCTGTCTTTAAGGAGTTGGAGGAAGTCAGTGAGGGCGATTGAACTTGGAACCCTATTGATATGTATTCAAGTGTGGAAATGAGTTGTCTGTTAATAAGGTAGACACTTTGTTTATCTTAACGTTTTTCAGTCTTCACCAATTATAATTGCAAATAACAGCCCTCAGCTTCTCCAGCTGGTTGTTAACAGCTAAGGAAAGACTAACCTGAAGGTCACTGTTGCTTAATTATAAACAGAGTGAAATCCTGAGTAATAGATTGAGCCACTGGGTAGATTTCTAGTTTTACATTGTTACCCTAAAATACTTCATTAAATACCTAAGATGTTATCCCCTCAAATGTTCACATATAGTCTTACTCTTTCTAATTATCTTCTTTTACCGATTACATACTGACAAGGGGAGATAATAGCTAATAAGAAGACTTAGTAGCTAATAAGAAGTAACTCTTCCCAGCTGATCATTAATCCGCGAGAATTTTCTGTATTGATTTGTATTACTTACCTAACCAAAAAGCTATCTGGACACGAACAAGGCAGATACCAAACTTCTTCAAAGTGCCAGGGCCTGACTAGAAAATGATGTTCCTAGAAATTTACATGAACTTAATTGGCTTTTACATGTGTTAAATCCACCCAAGTCAGCTATTTTGTTAATCTTTTAACAGTCTCTTCTAGTGAGGAGTCTAATCATGTGTGGAACTTCTATTCCTAAGCATGAGAAAAGTCTAACTAAGTCAGAAAATGAATTAAAATTGTATTGATAATGAGTAACCTCATCAGAAACCATCCAGAAATAAAAACATTGTTTGGAAGAAAGTTTCTTATTATTAGGACATACTATTTTAAAAAATTAATTTTCTTCCCTGTTGCCCTGGCCTACATGTTTCTGCCCCCCTCACCCCCAGGGTGACGGTATTTGGAGGTGGGACACTGAGGAGCTGGTTAGCTGAGGAGTGTGGAGCCCTCGCAAATGGGATTCACGTCCTCACATGAACTCAAGGAAGAGAAATGATCTCTCTCTTTCTTTCTCCCCTTCCTATCTGAGGATATACTAAGACTCGGCTGCAAATCAGAAGGGAAGCCTTTGGCACACACTGAACCACCCACCACCTGATTCTGGACTTCCCAGACTCAAAAACTGTGAGAAATACACTTCTGTTGTTTCATCCATCCTACCTATAGTATTTTGTTTAGCAGCTCAAACTAAGACAATATTACCTTTAATTTTTTATTATTTCCCTACTAAAAGTAATACACTTCCATAAATTTGTGTCTAACAATATATGAAGTTTTATGTTGGTACAAGAATAAAATATAATAAAACTACAATGTTCCTGAAATGTGGTTCCCTGATCTACAGCATCAGCATCACCTAGAATTTGTTAAAAATGCAAATTCTGAGGCCCTACCCTAGACATATTGAATCAGTAATTCTGGGGTGAGGTCCTACATTGGTGTTTTAACAAGACCCCCAGTTAGTTATGCTGCATCTAAAGTTTTAGAATCACTGTTTTAGAGGACTTTTGTGTTTTAAATTTGACTGCATAGCCCAACAAGGCAACATTACATATAAAACATTAGAATTCTTTGCTGTGTTTTTCAACCTGGAGTACTCCCAGCCCTGGGCTTCATAGAAGAGGGGTGCAGTATGTAGAGAAGTTTTGTTGAAGTCTGCTGTCTCCGACTGGGCTCCTAGACTCCCTGGACATGTTTATCAATTCTCTCTTTTTCTTTTTTGGCAGAGTCTGACTCTCCTGGGTAGAGTGCAATGGAATCATCATTGCTAACTGCAACCTTAAATTCTTGGGCTCAGGTGATCCACCTGCCTCAGTCTCCTGAGAAGATGGGACTACAAGCATATACCACCATGCCAAGCAAATTGCCCCCCCTTTTTTGTATAGACACTGGTCTTGAACACCTGGCTTCAAGCAATCCTCCCACCTGAGTCCCCCAGAGTGTTAGGATTACAGGCATGAGCCTACATCGTTCACTCTTATTTGTTCCAGATGTTCTTAAGTGAGGAAATGGAAGATGTTCTCTCTATTTTTCTGTCTGTCAGGGATGGCCCTACTAACTTGACTTGAGACCACAGTTCTCCTGCCTCCACCATTATCCTCACTTTTTCTTTATCAAAAGACATCATTAGTGTAAGCATACTGAAAAGCAGCTGTTGAAATACAAATGCTTACTAGCTGGAATAATATATAACCAGAATAAATTAGTAAATAGAAAGATTTCCCCCCAAATGAATTGTTATTTAATTTAAAATACTAAATACTTTTAGTTTAGTTTTTTTTTTTTTTTAGTTGTGAGGTTATATGATTTCCTCTTCTTTTGTATTTATTTAATTGGTCTTCATATTATGATCCTATGGAGATAGCATAATTTAGGGTTTCTTTTATGTCCTTAATTCAAAGAAGACAATCCTTAATCCGTATCTGATTTTTTTTATTTTTTCAAAAATTAACTTGCCAGTGAAATTGAAAACTCTGGAAAATATATCATTAAATTCTTATTACCATACATTTAATTATTCCATCATGAGGTAGGCAATCACAATGCCAGATGCAGCAGAAACAGAAGCAAAATCAAGTGTGTTCTCCTGGAAAAAAAAAAGCCAGAAAATTGTAAAGCTTCAAAGAACCCACAAATGAAGAAGATTAAGGATCACAGGACAAGATAAGAACCTAAGGACAGTTGTGGAATGAGAGGGCATGGTATAGGGACAAGCTGATGGAAACTCAAGACAAAGCACCCCTTTGAGAATGTTTCCAGCATTGGCCTTAAGCTTCTGCCTCTGGCTAACTCCCCAAAATATTAGTCTGCTCAAGTTATCAGCCAGAATGGTTAAGTGCAGACGCTCAAGTTATCAGCCGGAATGGTTAAGTGCAAGACTTTAAAACTCTTCTTTGGACTAAAGTCTTGAGAAAAACAAAACAAAACGTAATCCCTATCTACAGAGAAAAGATTTTTGTAGAGTACTTGAAATACACATGCATGATGATAGGTTATAAATGTGCACTCAAGTCGAAGTAGAGAATATTGAAAAACAAAACAATTCAGGTGAAAGTAGCTTATACTTTGCTGCTTTAAATCAAAAGTGAAAAATAAAAGCCCAGGTATCTGTGTTCTTGTCCGGAACTTTATGCGTTTTACTATTCTCAAAAATGTGCTAAAAGACACAACAGTTAAAAACTACCAAAAAAAAAAAAAGAAAGAAAAATAGAATCCAAGATGAGTGGTGACATTATATCAATTTTATAGCATGGCTCTTTGTTTTAAGTGCTTACAGCACTCCCACCACACTTTCACAGAAGTGGTAATTAAAATCATATTCTAAGAGTCTAATAAGTATTTTATTATAAGCATGAGGATGAAAGAATTGCTCACAAAGATAGCTGGAATAGTAAACAGTTTTTGTTTTTTTTTTCTTGAAGAACTGGACAGTACCCATATTTTCCCAATGTGAAATTATTGAAAATACTATCCTTTCAAAAGCTACCTTACTCAAAACACATTAACATTATTAATTCACCAAACTTCTGCCACCAGGCAGAAAGAATCAAAGAATCTTCTCAAGGAAACCTAGGGGAGTGATATTACCCTCACTGACACCTTGACATTCTCTTCCCTCCAGCCATAGTGACTCAGGTACATTAACCCTCTTCCATTCTCGTAAACCACCCTTAAGGATCATACCACATCCTTAAGCCACATTTTCTTTTTCAATTCTCCTGTTCTTTACAACTGAACTTGATTCTAATGGAATAAAAATGTTCAGAAGTGGATCTCAGTTTAGTTTGTGCTAGATTTTAACACGTCAAGGACAATCAATGTCCATTTAGTGTTGAAAATCACATGACATGAGGAGGCCTTCCCAAACACTCCTGGAGGGGGAAACATAAACACATTGCAATAGAAAAATAAAGTATTTCTGAGTGTTCTACCTAACACATACTTGTAGGTTATCTCAACCTTTCATTGTCTTTGAGCTATTTCACACCTCTCTAAGTTGTAGAAAATAATACAAAGGATTCTATTTCATAAACATGTGTATTAGTTGGATTACAATTGATTTTTGCCCTGTAAATAGACTTATTTTTGCATGTATTTGTAAATCCACTTCAACCATTTATAATTTCACAAAAGCACTAAAAGCCGTTTTCTTTTTGCAAAACTCATGAATCCCTACCAAGCATCCAAAGAAGCAAGGGACACTGGAAAACAGTTTTGAAAATTCCTGTATACACTATCCTTAAATAAGGATCCTTCCAGTGTTAAGCTTGCATCTGTATTTTGATCCCAAAATTCTTAGAGGTCAGGTACATAAAGTGTTAATGTACCAAAGAGTTTCTGACTGGAAGAGCAGTAGAAAGGAAAAATATGAAGACAGACAATTAATATGTTTATCACCCCAAAGTCCACATTATTGACTGCCATTCTTTAAAGCATTGTGTCAAGAGTCTACTCCACACATCCTTGCTAACTGCTGCAACACTTAGAGTTCATACACTGTAGTGCTTCATGTCATGCAAAGTTTTCATTAGTATGATGTTGTTCTGTGTATACTTATCCCATGACTCCAATAGGCTCGATATTCTCTAAGAGTAGAGAGGAAATAGCAGCCTTTTATGTCGCAGGTGCAAGACTGAACGTTGGAAGTATCAGTACTCCCTGATCGATCGACTGATCAGTGATATCAATGTTGGCACAGGAACGAGGGCTTCATAAAAAAGAACACTGTTTGCAATTGACATCAGAAAGACTGGATTTTGACCCTTTCTGACACTTAATATCTACTTGATTCAAGCATTCTCTCTTTAAAAAGTGTGCATTTTATAAAAGTGGTGAGATTAAATGAGATGCTGCTATACACAAAGTGCCTGATTAAAGGAAATGCTATATATGAAATGCCTGGAGAAGAATAACACATAATCAATGGTAACTAGTAATGGATTATAACAGTTTCCCTTCTGGCTTTTTAGTATGTGACAGATACCACCTTGCACTGCTAATATGATGATATATTATATTATATCGTTATTGTTGTTTAAGGTGCTTTGAAGAATCTAACTATATCATTTTGCATAGGTACACAGTTCTTGTTACCTCTAAAACCAAGAGTGGGGTTCAAAATGTTGAGAGAAGTTTAACTAGGATGATAAACGGAGTGGGGGAGGGGTTAGGACCGCTCTGACAACAGACTCAAAGGTTGAAAAACTGACAAATAGACTCCGCAGTGGCAGAGGCTAAAAGATGTGATTGACATTTCTTTAATCACAAATGGTACAGAGATGGTGAACATGGATTTGTTCATTAAATCCTGAACTACTAGAATGAGGGGCACCTTTTGACATGTGGGCAAGGTAATTTCAAAATGAATAAAGAAAATCCTACTTCAAATGGCAGAGGGAGAAGCTATTAAATACGTTATGCCAAGATACGGTGAGGTAGGAAATAAAGGAGAACAAAAAGAGGT
>NW_003852459.1:1254012-1258704 GCF_000181295.1 Otolemur garnettii
TGTTATTAATATTAATTTTGTGAATGGATTCTAAAGGGACTATAATGCAGAAATCCCACTAGCATTAATAAGAATAGGTAATCTCTTTTCCATACATGAATTTAAATATGATCTTTGAATTCTTCGTCTTGTGACCTAGCATGTTCATGAACCATCTCGGAGATTCTGGAGGTATTCAGAGGTTCAGGCAAGCAGTTGATATGCTTTTCAAGTCTTCTCCCCTCAAAACAGTTCTACCCAGCGTAGATTCTCCTTACTGTAGACACAGTGTATCTGCTCTCTCACTCCACTGCCTGCAGCTTAGAGATAGGCAGAGAGCAGTTGCCCTGATGAGAGCAGGGCTTCGCAGGCAGAGTGGAAATGAATTGTGCTTATCGAGGACTTTGTGGTTAGTCACAGTCATTCCCTATCTCAGAACACCAAAGAGCTGACTGCATTTTCCACCAAGGGATGTGTAATATGTTTCAAAACAAATGTATGGTGTGACCATGAACTACAAAGTGTAATGGGGCAGAAAATGCAGACGCACATTATTTTGCCTCCTACACACTTGGAGCTTCTCTTCTTTCCTCTGGCAGCCTTCGAGATGGTGACAGTTACTTTTTTTTTTTTTTTTTTTTCCGCTGTAGCATAGAGAAACAATCCACAGAGAGACAGGAGATATATTTAGATCAACGACCACATTATCATTTATAGGAATGCCTTCACTGTGTAATGCTTTGGGAATAAATTATGAAGTGCAAGTCTCAGAATATATAGAATCACTGAGGTTGTCTATAAGTGTGTGGACATGTGAGGGAAAGATGTCATGATTTTCAGCTCTTAGTGTGCCTTGATATTCAGAATCTCAGGCCTCTGGTTGCTACTCAACCACTCATATTATCTCAGTTAATCAGAGAAATAAGCCACTGCTATGGGAATTATTCTCACTTTATTAAAGAGGAAACTGCATTCAGAGAGGTTACATAGCATGCTGAAGGCCAAATCTCTTAACTTAGATTTGTATTTATGTGGAATAATATCTTAACCTGCCAAGTCTTCATATGTCAAATGAGTTGATCGGATTGGTTCATTTCTATGAGTTCTTCTGATTCTAAAATTCCATGACTCTCTGAAGGATCTTTCTACTGTGTGTCATTCTCTGAGTGTTGTTGTTTCAGATTAACAATATTAAAATTATTTACTTTCAGAAAGACTTTAAAATTGTAGACTCCAGCATAATGTGACTGTATATGTCACATAATAAAACCTTTAAAATATTTAAAAACTGGTTACTACATGACAAAACCAGGTACTTTTCATACAATGTCTTATTTAATCTTACCAACTTAGTGCAATCAGTAAGTATAGTTTTCACTTTACAGATAGGAAATCAAACCCCAGGGAAGTTAAATAACTTGCTTACAATCACACAGCTAGTATATAAAGACTTCTGTGTTTAATCTCAGATGTCTCTGATTCCAAATGTTTCTGATCTTTGTACCATGCCACACTGCCACCACTTGTTTTAGTCTGTTATTTACTTGAGTGCTTTATATTATTCCTACTTCTATCATTTAAAATTCATATTTTGTGTCTCCTGATATTTCTTTTCTCAACTCTGTCTTTGGTCATGCTTTATATTTCTGTAAAATAAATATTACAAGTGTCGAATTCCTCTCTCTTCCCAAAAGTAGGTCGCGTCCATATAAAGGAAAAGGTGAATTATACAAATGAAATGTAATTAAAGTGTATTAAGAAGTTGTATAAATACTAGCAAACTTCTATGGGAAATACGTTTAAGAACTATCTAAAAGTCAATTATCCATAAGGTGTCAGTTATAGGAAAAATTAAAACAGTAGGGTTAAGGAATGAACCACTTTTCAGAGATGTTAAAAAGTAGTGGCTTTCGAACTTTTTCTTAGCAGTATAATCCCTTTTAAATGGATTTGGTGTAGTTTGTTGTTGTCGTCGATATGTGGGAGAGTTATTTCCCTCTGGAATTCTATGGCATTCTGATTCTTCACTAATGTGCAATAGTCCCCCAACAATGTGAAACAGTATCATCTGGTTTAACTGAATCAGTGATGTAGTGATGTTTATCAAGCAACTTTTCAAGAAAAATAAAAGAAAAACGATAGTGATTTGCAGCACTTCTGCTCTCCATGGTATAAATACTCCCCGGATAAGCTATTTTAAGCTATAGCATGATGTCACTGAACTGAAGTTTGGGAGATATTGTTGGAGCCCGGACAGCAGGCCGCCGGCCCCAACCCATTAAACTGTCAGGACGCTGACCGCTGCACCAGCTTACTTGGGGCAGGTCTCATTAGGTCTCAAGTTCCAAAGCACCTTAGAAGCCACAGTCAATGTTAGTAGGAGCAATCTCTCAGCAGCAGTCTGTCAGTCTTAGTTCCAGCAGCCTTGCGAGCTGCTCCAGAGGCTATTTATAGAAGTGAGACTATAAATCTCACCACAGGCGTGGAGACTGTGATGCAATAATGTCGGTGTTCTTGTCTCCTGCTCTTACGTGCTCTCCTGCTCTTCAACGAGAGACCAGTGATGTTAAATCCCTTTCCCAATCCCTTACTGCCAAAGTATTTCTCACAGGTGCCTCCTACAGAGGTACACAGTCTGTTTTCCCAAACTACCTAATGAAAGTATCGTGGGGAAGGCAAAGGGTTCTTGAGATGTACCTTCTATTGCAATTCTGTCACAATCTGTGAACTACATCAGAAATTGATTGGAATTAGAAAACAACAGTAACACGCTACAAGTGAAATATTCCTAGAGTAGGTGGGACTACAAACTTGTATAGACTTTATGGAAAGAAATATGAGTCTTCAAAAACTAAAAAGTAGCCCTTCCACTTGATCCTGCATTCCATTACTAGGTTTCTACCAAGAAGAAAAACATCATTCTATCTTAAGGAAATATGTACTCAAACGTTTACAGCAGCCCAATTTATAATCACAAAGATGTGGAAACACCCCCCAGAGCTCTTCAACATGAATGGATTAATAAAATGTGGTATAAATACTATTCAGCCATAGAAAAGATGGAGACTTTGTATGCTTTGTTGCAGGATGGATTTGGAGAACACTCTCTAAAGCAGCGGTTCTCACCCTGTGGGTCACAACCCACAGGAACTGTATTAAAGGGTCATGGCATTAGGAAGTTTGAGAACCACTGCTCTAAAGTATCACAAGAATGGAAAAACAAGCCACTGCACATACTCAGTGCTAATTTGAAACTTGCAGATCAGGGGTCCGCAAACTTTTTAAACAGGGGGCCAGTGCACTGTCCCTCCGACCCTTGGAGGGCCGGACTGCAGGCCCCAGGATGAGTCGGCTGCTAAGTAGGACAGGCAGCAGTGGCAAAAACACCTGGCAGGCCAGATGAATGTCCTCGGTGGGCCGCATGTGGCCCCCAGGCCGTAGTTTGAGGACGCCTGTTGTAGATTAACAACATGCTCACATGAGAAGAAACTCAATCAGATCCAAGAAGAGGAGGAAGAGAAAGGGGGTCAGTGGGTCCCCACCCAGCAGGAACAAGGTGCAGGTGTCCGTCACACTTCCTGAGTGAGGGACATAGCTACCACTCAGGCTTTACCTTACCAATGCAAACAATGTGACCTAATTGTAGGTATCTTCATTTCAATTGGAAACAAAACATTACTCTTAGACTTTATCTCCACTTGTCCTTTCACCTTATCACAGATTGCTTTTCAGATATTCAAGTCATTTCCCTTTACATTGGGAGGGTATTAATTTAGGTAATGGGTATTTTGCTTTGAGGAAAAGCGGTAGGGAGAGATTAAAATTCATCATTTTGAATTGCAAGTCTCCATGGAAGGGCCGGTTACAGGGAGGAAACGGGATGTAGGGATGAGAGTGGGGTCTGGAAAACATGTGTTAAAAGAGTCCCAGAAAAGGGAACATGGCCCTGATAGTAGAAAAGGGTAGAGATGAGAATAAAATCAGTTTCTGCCTATTTTTCGATTTTTCCTGGAATTCAAGTTCCTGAATTCAGGTGTTAGTTGACAAGCTAAGACTTGAACTCAACTAATACTGTATCTTTGAAGGTTCTTTATTTTTAAATAGGGTAAGGTAAAGTAAGATACAAAGGAACTAAAACCATTCTGTAAGACAGAATGATTACGTATTATTCTATACACAGAATGAGATCAAAATAATTAAACTATATGAGCCAGTGGAGCAAGGTGGAAGGAAGGACATCAAGTATTTCCCCACAGTATGCTCAGTTAACTACTGCTGTTTTACTCAGCCAAATGAATCCGTGGCAGGCTCTATGAGAAGTATCTTCTGTGGCTAAAATTGAAACCCAATCCAGAAAACAAAGAGTATTCCAGCTGCTCCGGAAAGTGAGGAGATCCCTTTGCTCTCCTCATAGGTTTGGTCAAAGCAGCATTAAAAACGAGAAAACAAAAGGGAAAGCAGAATTTGCTTGAAAGAGCTCAGAAGAAGAATATGTCATTTAAGAAAATTTTCATACTTTACTAAGAAGAATGTTCTCTAAGTCAAAGCCAGTTAATACACAAGATGTAAAGTCTCCATCTTTTTTAATGGCTGAATAGTGCTCCACAGTATACATAGACCACAGCTTGTTAACCCAGTCCTGGGATGGAGGACATTTAGGTTGTTTTCACATTCACACCTCTTGGGGGCGGGACACAATTTTTTTTTTTTTTT
>NW_003852459.1:1259920-1267020 GCF_000181295.1 Otolemur garnettii
AAACGTTGCCCCACTTTCTGCTCATGTACATTTATGAAAAAAATATGACATTATTCTTTATCCATTTGCCCTCATTATATGAGACCATCTTTTAATTCCACTCCTTTTATGTTGCTTTGGTTTGTAACACTTTTCTTCACATGACCTATTTTTTAATTTTTCTTCTTCTCTCTCTCTCTCTTTTTTTTCTTCTGTAGCATAATACCCTAAATGATATTCAGCTCTGTAACTGGGATAATGAACACTCATTGAAAAAGAAGAAGACACTGATCATATGGAGTTTGTGCAAAACTCACCATTGTGAAATAGAGAGCAAAATTACCAAAAACAAACATAACATATGTTCATGAACATTGAGCATATGGTCAACTAGGAATGCGTGATCTAGGTAAACGAATTGCACTGTCAGGTTTTTAGAAGGTTTTTTTTTTTTTGCCACTTCCATTCAGATAAATACATTTTATTGTTCGTTTACTCTGTAAGTATGGAAGGCATTGAATTAGTCCAGGTCCTCTGAAGGGAGCTAGGGGATGCTTTCTCCCTTGGAAAGGACGTAGATGGGGCAGGTGAGAACTGGGTAAGAGCAGTCACTCAGCAGCTCTTTCTCACACAGTCATAGAAGCAGAAAATGTTAAGCTTCTGGAGAAATGGAGACATAACTTAGTTCAATTCTTTCTTCCTTTATTCATTCACTTAAACATTCAACAACATTTATTGGACATTGCCTATATGTCAGGATTTGTGTGGGGCAAAAGGAGGCACCATAGCAAATAGTCAAAAGATACCGTCAGTTCTTGCCACATAGATTATTGATTTTTATCCTCGGTCACATGTTAGCGCTTTGCTGATCTTTACAAAGTAGGCAGTTCCATGACTTGAGTTGTTATTAGAACAGACCAGAGAGAGGAGAGTTCTTTTTTGGGGGGGTGGGGCGGGGAGCATGCTGAGTAGAACCAATGTAAAAAGAAGAAGGAATTTTATAACCCTACACTCTTACCCAAAGATCTTATAGTCAAAATATGTGAACCCAGTCTTCCCATCATGCTGAATCTTTCCCTACTATACCCGAGTCTCACATAAGGTCAAAGCTGATGATTTTAGGAAATACCCTTTCCACAATGTATAACTTTTTCTGTTCCTTTCCCAAAAGCAAATATTATGTTGATTATCATACATGGACCTTGAGCTCCATAAGTACCAATAGTGAATGTGCTATAAATAAAAAAGTACAAGTAAATTTCTGTTCCATCTCTCCTAAATTAATTATATGTAAGCACACTAGATAGGAAAGAAAATATATCTGTTCCTGTTTTGCACATTAGAGCGCTCTAGCTTTACTCTCCTGCTATCACTGAGATTGAGTGATCCTTCCTCTTACTGACTTGTTTAGCTCCTTTACAGACATCTCTTTTAGGGAGTTATAATTATGAACCCTATTCTGACACATGGAAGGAATCACCTCGAGTTTTTTTTTTTTTTTCTTTTTTAATAGTCTTGTTCCCATATCCAATGCAGGCATGGTATAAGTAGATGTTAAGGCTGGTTTTTCCCCTTGCTGTCACACATGTCTCACTGATGGTCACAGATGTGTTAGCCTGGATATATAAGTACTAGAGTCTGGAACAGATCAACTCTGGGACTTAATTGCTTGGTTATTTCTTGCTTGCTGACACAGGTCAGACAACTCTTAGCATGTAAGCTTCTCCACCTGATGACCCTGGTCACAACAATGGTCACAACATTGCCATCTTAACACTTGGTTTTCAAGGTTATCGTTGTAGGGGAAGAAGGAAACATGGAAATAGCACTCTGATGCTTAAGAGTTTCAGACAGAAGTGATGTGTGTCATTTGCTGGAATAGTTATGTGTCTCTTCCTAAAAGCAAAAATCTGGCAAAGGTTGTTTTCCTGTGAACCTAGGAGAGAGAAGGAAACCAGAAATGAGTGCTCATTAAAGGAGAAATCCAGAGAACTCCTAAAAGAATAAAGAGATGGTTCAAGCCTAGGGATTTTCCATATTAGCGATGTCCTCCTATCGCTTCACCAGATTCATTTTTCAGGTGTTAACAGCTTGGACACACACAGTGTGAATCATTACTTCATTGTTATTGATGCATAGTTTGTCTCTGGAGATAAACCCTGCATTTATCTTCATGTATGTTTTATCATGAAAAATTATCAGTGAAAGACTCCAGTAGAAGTTCAGTTATTTAATTAAAATAAATGTATTCTGTTAATGAATAGAATTAAGCCTACAATACACATTCTTAGATTTTATTTGTATTTAAGGTTTCTTTCCTTAATTTCCCCCAAGAATTAATTATCCTTCATGTAATTTTTCTGATCTCAGATACACTGTAGAGCAGTTGTTTCAAGCTGTGTTCTAATGTACCCTGGGAATTAAGGAACAGTTCCCCGGGGGCTGCTGTGGGATGAAGAGTGGGGATGTGGCAAGTGAGCAGGGACCCTCGCTTCCACGCAGCTTGAACAACAGCACTGAGGATTCTGTCTAATTCATATAATGGGGATCACCATGAGAAAAATATTTCTCAACTAAAATATAAATAGATTTGGGAAGTTGATTCTCTGGCCCCTCCACCTCACACTCTCCCTCATTAACTTCCTCTCATAGTAAAAAACTATTTTAGAAACCACGAAAATGAGTTTCTGGGTAACAAAGAGTTTCAGATTTTATTTATTCTAAATATGATTCTAGCGAAATCTAAGCCATTAATTGTATATGTGTTATAATTAGATGTTAACAGACAAGAGGAATAGGGAAGTCAATATGGAAGCTTAAAATGCATTGACAAATTTTCTGAAAACTTGTCATTGGGATGAAATTGTTAATATGTGAAGGTCTGCTGTTTTAAAAAGTATTTTTGAGATTTTTATCTTCATCAAGAAGAGAAATTTTACTGAGGTAAATCTAAAACATTTTGTTTAAAAAATTCCCATTATCACAAGCAACGTAGTGTTTTAAAGAAAACACATAAAAGAAAAGAGAGAATTATACCCACAAAGACATCTAGAAAATTATGTAAATGCATTAACTCATATATATATGTACATATATATAACTCATATATATATATATATATCTAGAGAGAGAGAGAGATATCAGTACAGTTTTCGTTCACCCTTTTGAATGCTAATATAGTCACAAACAAAAATAAACAGCAAACACTGAAAAATTACTTTTCTCCACATTTAGCAATGCTCTATTTATAATGATTGAAGCTATGCATACAAGTAAACCTGGGAAATTTTTAAAAATAGTAGATAAGTACTTAAAACCTTCCTTAATATTGTGTTCATTATAAAAAGTATACCAAAGCAAACTTTAGAGCAAAATATATTTCTAATTCTCTCGGGACTCTTAGTTTACCAACCAAATAACAACAGATCAGATTTCAGTACGGCCCAATACGTGCAGCTGTCCCTCTATATTCATTTTATTATTTATTTATTTATTTGAAACAGAGTCTCACTTTGTCACCCTCTGTAGAGTGCTATTGTGTCACAGCTCACAGCAACCTCCAACTCTTGAACTTAGGTGATTCTCTTGCTTTAGCTCCCAAGTATCTGGGACTTCAGGTGCCCACCACAACGCCTGGCTATTTTATACTACAGTTTGGCCAGGGCCGGGTTTGAACCCACCACCCTCAGTATATGGGGCCAGTGCCCTACTCACTGAGCTACAGGGGCTGCCCTCTATATTCATTTTAATTTGGAACATTATTAGAAAATAAAAATTCCCAACTGACTTTGAGGCTGCAGCATTTCCTTCTTCATCCTGTGAGTGATTGTCAGAGTGACTAACAACCAGAATGTTATGGGAACCAAAGGAAATGAACACCGAGAGATGTGGACATCTGTAGCTTGCTAGCCAGAAAACACTTCTGCTCTCTCCTGTTGGATTTTCAAATTTTAATGGTTTATTACTTAATTATGTTATATCTGTGATGGGATATAATATATCCCATATATGGGATACATTCACTTAAAAAAGACCATGCAGCTAGTCATTGAATTATGGCTAAAGCATGACATTCCTGCTTTCCAATCTTTTTCTACAGAGCACAGAGATTTCCATGTGTCAAAAAGACCATTTAATTGACTAATTTGACACATTTCACTATTGCATTTTGTTGCAGACATTTTTCTTAATAATTAATTTACTGTTATGTTCATTTTGCATGTTTATTCTGATGTCAATGCAACATTCCAAGATTTAAAAATAATGTAGCTTCTTATATATTCTGTTTTAAATTTCATTAATATTGACTTTGTTTATATTGTAAAAAGCCTTGGAAATCATAAACTCAGCATAGGAAATGCTTCTGGAGATAACTAGAGAAGGCAACATGAACACAGAATAAGAGAAATAATAAATTAAGAACAATAAAAAAGAAAAATAAATATTGGAACAGAGCCATTGATCTCAAATTCACATTTTTGGCTTTCAGAGCTCATAACCGTATTTGTAGTTAATGGAATAAAAATTTATCAATCTACATTTCAATTTCCTTAAAAAGAGTATTTAGTGATATAACAAATACTCGTGAACCCTGAATTTATCTTCCTACACATTTTATCATGAAAAATGATAAGACTCCAGTAGAGAGTCACTTAATGAAAATGACCCATAAGTTGTGCAGCGTACATAGTTTGTGACTCCAGGCATACACGCTGTGTGACAGGAACATTATGGCAACGTGAACAGGCTGAGTTAGCTACCTTTCCTAATTCTTCTGTAAAGATTATGATCTAAAAACATAAAATAAAGAGTGCTTCTAGTTACCACGTTTCCCTGAAAATAAGATCTACCCAAAAGATAAGCCCTGGCAGGATTTCTATGCATTTGTTAAATAGAAGCCCTACCCCGATAATAAGACCTAGTGATGGGTGTATCTGCATAGCCACGCCATGCATTTTGGTGCAGAGCAGTAAGAAGACTGGAATACCTTTTATCTGCCACAGCTCCTTTCTCTGAGCCTTTCACACTTGAGCGGGTGTGCGTATGGTAATCACCGTCACAGGCATCCTATTGTGCACATGTGAACAGCTAGGGGAAAGGAGTTCACGCATCACTAGCGCCAGCCCCACCAACAGGGTCGGCTCCCCTGTCAGGTTCCAGAAGAAGATGACTTAACTGTATTTTAATAAATGTAGATTATTCTATTATACTTAATAAAAATAAGACAGCCTCTGAAAATAAGACCTAGTATGTCTTCTTGAGAAAAAATAAGTATAAGATAGTGTCTTATATTCAGGGAAACATGGTACTATAAAATTGGATACTTCATTTCTATGTCTCTGAGGCCCATCCTATGACACAGCCTAATCAAGGCTGTGTTAGGTCTCAGACTATAGAGAACACAGTATGGTTTTAGGGTACTGACAGTCCACTTAGGCTAATTTAGATCCGCTTATGCCATTTTATCTTATAAAAGATATGAAATAGTTTGAAAGAAAAATATTAATTATTTCCAATATTAAGAAAAACATTCTAAAAAGGAAAACACTGTTTTTATGATAATATTCTCTATCCTAGAAATCTATTAACAATGATGAAATAATGAACTTTCAAAGAGATCATTACTCGCTTTCCATTTGAGCTGCACACGAGCTGCCTCGTTAGAAAGGCTAAATTGCATTTTGGTTAACTGCGTGGCTTGTTACAGTAAGTTATTCTTTCCTTTCATGGATGTACATTAGACATTGTGAATAACATTTATTTCCTGTGTTCGTAGTCAAGTATCTTTTTAGCTGGTTAAAATAGCTTCAGATTGTATGCTTTATGAAATCTCTAAATACTTGTTTTAAATCACAACTTTGCTTTTTTAAAAGACTAATAAGCTTTCCTTTCTAAAAGACCATCTGCTTTCAAATGACAATGAGTTTCAGGAGTAATTCTAAGGAGAAACACAGCTATTACACATAACACATTTTTGCTGGAATAAAGGGTAACACTCGCTACTATTTAACCACACTGCACACTTTTCGTATGGTACCTAAACGTCAGACATGCCATTTCTGTAATGAGAACTTCTATAAGAGATTTCTTTGGTTTCAGACGGCAAGGTTAAGTGGCAGAATCCCAACACTTCAGAAATTAGTCATAGAAGATTATGATTTAAAAATCATTCATGTTAGAATTATTTTTGGATAAAATTAAAATTATTTTTAATGTCAAATTGGAAAATTACACATTTACTTGCTTTTTTACTATAGAGGATAGCAAATGAAATTTTACCATATATAATTAGTTTTTGTTCCAAACATATGGATAATTTTTTAAAGTATATATATAATCTATTTTGCTCTCAATATTAGAAAGTTTTAGTCATTTGTTGTATGAAACTTCAGATTCTTCACTTTATATTTGTTTTAACATCGTGTCAATTATAATTAAATTAGAATTTGAAGTACCTTTTTGGAATTTCAATTTATTTCTCTTCTTTGTTGTCTATTTTTTATATATACGTGGATATAGAGGTTTTTTTTTAATCCAATTAATGTGGAATATTATTGAAACTGAACTTGTTAATGAAGTGCCTTTGGATTCTGCTTTATAAGTAAAGGAACTAGCTGAAGCAGGAAATTTTAAAGTAAAAGAACATAACAAATGAAGAAATAAAATAAAATGTTTTGAAAGTATACATGTGATTAATGCTAAGTAAACATGTGATTAATGCTATAGGGATTAAGAGATTCGAAATAAGAAAAAGAAAAAAATTAAGGGTGAGAGAGGAAGAGAAATGAGGCTGGAAATAAAGACAGATAAAATGCTTTAGTAATATTGCAAAAATCAGGAAAACGTGAAGGCAGGAGTCACGTTTAGCACTCAGATCATGAGCGGTACTAACAAGAAGGAACTAGTAGATGACAGAATGAAAGAATCATGAATGCAAACAACGGAACAGACAGAAATGATACAGGAGACAAAACCCAGCCAGTGATGAGTGGCAACCAGTAACGCAAAAACTGTGCATTAAAACATCTCCATGACCTGGCAATTATGAATTGGGCTGCAATAAACATTCTGATACAAATATCTTTGTTGTAATGTGATTTTTGGTTGTCTGGGAATATACC
>NW_003852459.1:1267458-1269610 GCF_000181295.1 Otolemur garnettii
TAGAATATGAATGTTTTGACATAATGACTAAGAGGGTTACATGAAGGCTATGTTGACCAGTTTGATGGAAATGTCATGGATTGTGTGTGAAAACACCACGCTGTACCCCCAAGGTGCATCAATGTACACAGTTACCATTCAATAAAAAAAATAAAAAAATAAAAAAATAAAAAACATCTCCAGATAGCCCTTCAGGTCTAATTTTTAAATCAGCTAATTCCCATCTTTAGAATGGATATTTTATTCTAGAAAGAAACTTTCTCCCCAGGTCTTGAATGTAGGCACTGAACTCATGAATAGGTTCTAATTTTCACTGATAGACATCTCCATGAAAGGCCATGAACAAGCACAAGAGTTACTAATAAAACCCTTTTCCTTTCGCATCTTTCCAAGTCCAGAATAAGGAAATACAGACAGCACTGATTCTAGTGGGCAAAATAATCTAATAACAAATCTCGAATAAAACAGCAGACGTCGTCCTTTTGCTGTCAGACCTGATTCACATCTGTTCTTATTGGAAGGCTCTGGTCCTTGCCAAAATCTACCATCAGCAACTCTTCAGATATGAATTTCTCCAAATCAACATAACCTTTTAAAAAATAGACACTAATACTTTAAATCACAAATTAATTAGTGTGATAACAGCTGAATATATATACTTTGTGATACATAAAATAGGGTATGGAGCTCAAAGGATGTTTCTATTCTCAAGACATGTGTAACCGTCTTTTTTATACCTTTCCTGTAAGTCCAAATACGTTTAACAAAGCATATAATTTGTATCTTATGGTTCCACAGTACTAACAAAATGAACCCCTTGTCCAGCATAAAAAGAATAATACTTAAAATGCTCCTCAGGAAATGGCATTTCAAAAATTCAGTCAGCGTGTTTTCAACATATAAGGAAGATTCTATTTTGGTGCAGGTGTACATAAATGAATGGACAGTATTATTTTTATCTGAGCTTGGAAATATTCTCTATAAGGTCCCTCAGTATTTGTGCCACAAATTTGCTGATTGCTAAAAATAATGGAGTGGTAAAATATTGTTGTGTGCAAAACTTGACAACAAGGCTTTGGGTTAAACGGGAATTAGTATTTATAGATTTTGTTAAGAGATTAATAAGGTTACTTTTTAGGTTACTGGAAAAATAAAAGAAAATGTAACTAATCTGCAGTGTTTTTGTTAGTTTTGTTTGTAAGCTTAAAATAGGCTGAACGAATATTTGGCAATCATATTATGGTCTAGCTGCTATTTATACAAATAGTCATTATTTTTCTGTAAGTAAAGCAAGGTAAGTAACATTTTTACTTACATCATTGCTTTCTACTGATCATAATCTCCTATTCCCCATACTATCACACACACAAAAAAGCCATACATATCAAGTAAACAGATCAGTTTTCTTAGACAGGCAAATATTACCTGGAGTGTGTGTGTCTATGTGTACACACATGAACATGTACACAGATTCTGGAGGGAAATGGAACAACTGCCAAAGTTAGATTAGAGATATACCTCTACTTTTTTTAACGTTAGCAATTTAACTACAAATGATTATTTTGTGGTTGTTTTATTGTTATTATTTTCATCAGTGATGACAGGCTGTCAGTACAGAAGGGGTCTAGAACTCTGTAATGGGTGGCACACATACCAATTGGACAGAACAAAAAAGAGGGTGTAAGTCGAGAGGGCCTCAATTTTAGTCAAGTTCAGAAACGTATTAGAGCGGGTTGCTTTGCCTCACTGAACAAGTTTTTCAGGTTTTTTTTTTTTTTTATTGGAAGTTTAGAAGCCTGAACCTGCTTCAGTTCATAGCACCTACAAGCGCCCAGCAAATCAACCTATTAATATTCTGAGACAGAGATGAAAGCTAGAATCCAAAACCAAACAAACATCTCTCATAACCACGAGTCAGGAATTATAAAAGTGATTCATGTAAGCAAAAATATCTGTACCCCAGAACACTTTGAAATAAAAAAAGATAGACACTTGATAACTATTGAAACCTCATGTCACATTTAGATTTTTATATTTTAAAATAGAAAAAAAATTCTAAAATAAATTTATATGTGTTAGTCAGGCATCAACAGAAGAAACACAGTGAAATGAAATAAATGCTTCCCCACTAATATACCAATGGGGTTGGGGC
>NW_003852459.1:1269640-1272882 GCF_000181295.1 Otolemur garnettii
TTGGTTTGTGACCAAGAAATTATTTTTCATAACATGTGCAATAAATGTAAAGTTTGAAAGTGAAAAAAATCTCTAAGTAAAATTTAACATGAACCTGACAGTCCAAATTCTCATCACGAAGTGCGTTTTTCGTGGTGAGCTGCCACAGTCAAATTAATCCATGGGTTAAACCATAAGCAGATGCCATTCTCCAGTATTTAATAGTATATCATTGACAGCCAATCTAATA
This sequence comes from Otolemur garnettii, assembly GCF_000181295.1. Classification (NCBI taxonomy): domain Eukaryota; kingdom Metazoa; phylum Chordata; class Mammalia; order Primates; family Galagidae; genus Otolemur; species Otolemur garnettii. The sequence continues at coordinate 1,269,870 of NW_003852459.1, forward strand.
CTGTGATTCCTTGAGCCTAGAATTAACTTATATCTGATTTAAATGAGTTTCATTTTTAAGGACTGAAAAAATTCTCCTACTCTGTGAAATACCAGCTGAGTCCAAAAAGTTAAAAATTAAACAAGTTACTTTATTAATATTTATAAAAGGAAGAAATACTTTAAGATTGCCAGAAAATAAGTGGTGTTAATGCAAACCCAACTATGTGATTCTAACCAAAGCATGGAATTTGACATTTTTATCTCCAAGAAACCACTTATCAAAGTCAACTTGTTCCAGATACACAGCTATCCCTGTATGGAAGAAGGTACGTTAATCTTGTTCAACTTATAAACTGCCTTCTGATTTAGCTTTGTAAGGGTGTATCTTACCTGCTTTGCCTGAATTTGGACGCTACTGTAGGTAGGCAAACCTTTTAAAATTAGAGATGGTATTGCGTTTTCTTTACTTTCTATTTAAGTCTGAACACAGAACTATCATAGAACTAACAGCAACTTTACTGTTATTTTTCAAGACATGTGAAAAGGTTCCAGCGGGACTGTGAGGTCATCAATATTACCTTTGGCAGAAATACTGACAGACAGTTGTCAAACATAACAGAGATGGTTCTATTATAAGTTCTTGTACTTGAAAACATTTTATCCTGCATTTACAGTTATAAAGCAGATTCAAATATTTTTCCTGTCAGCAGAGAGTCCTGCTTTTCATAATGACCATCCCTAGGAGAAATTATTTTGTGTTAAATGAAAACATTTTCTCCAGGGTCTACACTCTGTTTTGACTGCTACATTCAGTTCTTCCACTGGAAGAAAAAAAATCTGTATTAAAATTATAATTCTCAAGTCACATTTGACTTCTGCTATCACGAGAGATACAGGATGCCATATACAAGATAACAAACATTACTGATAGATATCGAGTATTACAATTTGAATACAGTTTTTTTCTTTTCTTAAAATATGTATTCATTTTCTTAGCACCCTTTGTATATATCTTCATTTTTGAAATCTCAGATAAAGAATGTATAGGCTGTTCACTGTGTGCAGATAAAATGAGGGGTATATTTAAAGATACTTGCTCTTTAATGTCCTGAGGGACATAGACTAGTCACTACTTTAAACAGAAGTGACAGAAAGTTCGTGCTTCATACTTAGCCAGACTCAAAAAAGCCCATCTTGGCTAGGCCTGGATGGCGCACAGGATGGTTCCACCTGTTCAGAGGCTGAGTTAGGAGGAGTTCTAGCACCCAGAAGATTTGGTCATGAGGGTACGAAGGAGGGCAGTTGACACAACTCCAGAAATACAAGGTTCAAACTTAATAGTTTTGCTCTCCCAGTGGCTTATATTTTTAATTTAAAATGACATAAGGGTACATTATAATTTTAAGGTCTTAATTTTTATTCTTGTCTAAGCCCTTTTTCCTAGTAGAATAGTGAAGACCATCAGAGACTTTTCTATATAAACTTCTTAGCCGTGTGGTTTAGACATGTACCTCTGGAAAACATTTTGCTTTGATTTATTTTTGGCAGCCAGATTATCAAGCAGCATCCAACTGACCTATCCGCTGATTAAACATAATGGGGAATGTATGGCATAACATAAGAGGTGTTTTTTGCAAAATATCCACCAGGAAGCAAAACTTCCAATTGTGTAATATTTTACAGGGAAATATCAACACAATGACAGATGAAAGAAAAAAAGATTCAGATTAAAGAAGACAAAATAATCATGACAACCATATATGATGCACTATCTGTGGTTGGACTGGATAAAAAAATAACTACAAGTATTCTGGGGATAACTGGGGAATTTGAATATGGATCAGATATTATATCAATGGTAAATTTCATAGATGTAGAGATAGTATTATGGTTACAAAGGAGAATGTGTTATTATTAGAATAATTTAGGAACATAATGTCATGCCTGTACTTACTAAAATCATTCAACAAATAACACACCTATATATGTAGATATGTATATGCATGTAACCAGTACATGTGTGTATTAGCGAGAAAGAAGGATAAAACAAATGTCATAAGATGCTAATGGTTGATTTTAGTGCAACAGGTTGAGGCCACAGAGATTTGCACAGGATTTGGACAGGCTGGAGAAAGACTGTGCAGCCAAAGGCAGCCATGACATGCCCTTTACTTGGCTCCTGGTCACCAGAGATGAAGCACAGGAACCTTCATTCAGCTTACAGAAGCAGGCAAGTGAGTTTAAAAAGCTCACCCCTGGGCAGAAAGCCACAGGGCTTTATATAGCAGCCAGAACAACCTGGCTCTGAATGAAGCACTCGTAAGAATGACGTCATATTGCTTAATCGTGATGACTTAAGATAACATGGCACCTGCTGGCTTAATCATGGTCACTCAAAATAATCTGGTACTGGCTGGCCTTCAAGTGAGAAGGCCTAATTAACCTATCTCCATTGATAAATCCAGGGTGGACAGGTGTCTACCATAATATTCTTTCAATTTTTCTGTCAGCTTGAAATTCTAACACAATAAAAAGCAGAAGAAGTAAAGTTAACTTTTAAAACAAATGGCAACTTACCCTTATTAGATAAGGTATGACTGAAAATGTGTTATCTTTAGAATACAAAAATACAGCAAAATCACTCTGTGTGTGATGAAGTGAACTGGTCCTCCCAAAGAAAATTCCTTTTTTTTTTTTTGCAGTTTGGCTGGGGCTGGGTTCAAACCCACCACCCTCGGGATATGGGGCCAGCGCCCTACTCATTTACCCACAGGTGCCACGTATAAACAAACAAAATTCCTATGTTGAACCCCCCTAAACTTCCATTACCTCAGAATGGAAGTGTGTTTTCAATGTGTTTGAAAATAGAGGCTTTAAGGCGGTGTCTATGGCTCAGTGAGTAGGCCACTGGCCCCATGTACTGAGAGTGGTAGGTTCATATCTGACCCCAGCCAAACTACAACATAAAATAGCTGGGCATTGTGGTAGGAGCCTGTAGTCCCAGCTACTCGGGAGGCTGAGGCAAGAGAATC